>NC_083638.1:3950158-4035158 GCF_963576545.1 Limanda limanda | reverse complement strand
GAGCGGGAACTCACCTTTTTCTGGTGTATAAATATAACTCCTGAGAATCTCCTGTATTCTCTGGACAAGTGTTGGTTGGTCTGCAGATGAGGAGCTGCAGGGAAACAGTGAACGCATCGTGTTAGACAAACATATCGTAGTTTTACTTTTTAAATAAAGTGAAGTTTGTGGATGGAAAGAGTTCTAACGACACGTCTGAGGAAAACGTTGAAATTCACAACGTTCTCGTCTTTCCCCTTTGACATTGTCTCCTGGCTTCGACAACTTTACTTTACCTGCTCTCTATTTAGGCTTGTAGCTGGATTCTATTCGCAGACAGTCACGTTATTATTAGCGTACATGTTGTCGTTGCCTCCGTTTGAAGGCAACAATCTGCTCGTAGGTAAACTCAGGTGAAAATATATATATATAATGGAAAATGAAGACAAATCATCTTGAGCACCCCCTCCTGGCCGGCTGCAGGATAGGTCATAAAACCCTGCCTCCTCCATGTTAGCAGATGTGACATTGGCCAAACTGAACGTGGCTATAAATGACGTCAGAATCCCGAGATGGCAGCATCGGCATCTTGGGATGTTTAGGCCTCATTTTCTTTATTTAAAGTCTATTGATGGAAGATTTCAACTGTTGTTTGCTAAAGTAGTTTCATTTGTTATTTCCCTGTTATGAGTTTCAAATGTGTTAGTTGTTGTCAATTCATTTTCATTTTCATTGCATTTCATTACAGGCTATAAGGCTCAGTGAAATACTATCACACTATTCATATATAACTAATTATATATCATTATATTACATATAACATAGATTCATACCTGACAGTTGAGGACTTTGTCCTCAGAAGCTGTTTCACATAGTTGGTGTAGTAGCTGCTGTCCAGGTCCTGACAAAACAAAACAAGACGTCTTTTTGATAATATAAATCTATTTATGATACTAAAGCATTCAGGGAACAACCTTTAATAATATATTAATATTAATATCTCTTCGGATCAGCTATGGCGGTTGAATAAAACACAAGAAAAAGCTGAAGATTAAAACAGAAAGATGTAAACGCGCTGGTTTTCCTTGTTTGTTTAATCTCACCACACGTTTCTTTTCAAAACCACTGACCAAACTGTGTGAGGATTAAATCTGCTGCACAGCTGAAAGTATGAAAATATCACCTCCTCTGTCATAATCTGCTCACGTACGCCGAGTTAAACCCTCTCTGTGAACAAGCTGCTTACAGTAATCATGCTTCACATAGTTGGAATTCATGTTTCTTACTCCACCTGCGCCACATTTTCACATCTGTGTTTCCACAGTGTAAATGTTCTTCACTCTCACCTCATCGGTCTTCGGTCCTTTGACGAACAGCAGCAGGAAGTGGACGCACATGAAGGCGAGACAGAGGAGCTGAGGGAGACTGGCCAGCAGGGCGTAGTACTTATAGATCTGAGGGGAGAGAGAAACAGCTCTTTTAAAAAAGTGTTGTGCTTTTTATCTGCCAGAGGGTTTGAAATTAATAAAGTTTATTTGCCTCTGGAGTCGTGGGACAATCGAACTTCTGCCAGACCAGGACCCCGAAGTGCGTGAAGGAGAGCAGCCCCCCCAACACGTAGCCGGTCCGACGCTGCAGGGTCCCGCAGACCAGCAGGGGGTAATACAGGAGCGGGTAGTAGAAGATGGAGATGATCTTCATGTACTCTGAGGAAACAACACAGGGTCACGGGAAACACAGAAACTTACTGGAACTTGGAGTGTGAGCCCGAGGAGATTTAATTAACTTTAGAAGTGGATTCAATTAAGGATCTGGGTAATTCATTTTCCCTTTTTTTAATTGCCTTGGTGGAGGCTATGATTTGTCTTTTTCCTTTTAGTTAACAAATTGATTTATGTTGTTTTGCGTTCATTGATATTCTCCCTTTTTATTAAATCACTTAATCTCATGCCTCAGTCTTCTCTACATTCATGAGCTTTGAATTTACTCCTACTTTTTGTCTTCTTCCTATTACCTCTGTTTTGATTAAATTCAGTTCCAGTTGCAATTTCTGTTAATATAATGAATTTAAAGATCTTTAAGGCCAAATAACCTTTTACAGGATTGCACATTCTGAGATTTTACACAATTAAGCTTATTGTTATTAGCTAAAAAAAGACGGTGTATGTGTTTTCAGAAGCACAGATGTGACCCTGAAGGTAATTCTGGTCCTTTCATCCCACTGAGGACAACCTGAGCACATGATGTCCACCTTTAATCTCCTCTGGAGTGTCTCTGCAGAACGGCAGCGGGTCCGGAGCGATCACCAGCACGGCCAGTTTACTGAACACCAGCCCGAACACGGCCATGACCAGGCCTTTCTCCTGGGTCTGGTCCAGGAAGTTGTTTGGACTGTGAGAGCAAACGTTTAGATTCATTTTATTCTGCATGTTTAAATCATAATCAAGAGAAAAGGAAAAGTCCCATCGGTCCAACTCACCTGAAGATGCTGGAGGATCCTCTGGTGAAGCCTTGGCACAATTTGTTTTTCCTGGTGAGAACCGCGAGGATCAGCATGACCACCAGCTGCAGGGAGAAGATGATGTTTGGTTTGGACCTTCAGATAAAACCTTCATCACAGTCTTCATCACAGTTTCCTCTCAGCGCTGAGCCGACAGGTTTAAAGACATTTGATCACATCCTCACATCGATAGATTTTAAAACTCAAACCTTTTTACGTTAAGCTTAATGTCACAACAACTCATAAATATACGTTCTGACATGGTGTGAGCAATTAAGATAAGATAAGATAAGTTAATCCAATATTAGTGCCACAATGCCGAAATCTGCAATATTACAGCAGCAAGAGTCATAAAACAGGCATCAGTGAGATATAATAAGTAACATGCAATACTTAAGTGTAAGGAATAGAAAAGAATAAATACATAAAAACAAGAAAACTCTGTGCAGTGAATGGATTGCAATTAGATGAAGGACAAACTGAAATCCTTTGTTATCTTCTCATGTAAAGAATCTCATTCTGCAGAGAACATTCCTCCTCTTGTTATTTCTGATCAGCTGCAGTGACCCGGCTGTCACAGTTTATTATCTGATCCGACAAGCAAACAGAACCACGTCCTTCCAGCCTCCGAGTTAACGTGGAGTACTCAGATGTAAAGCGGTGAAGACAAAGCGACAGTAAACATCGTTAAATCTGTCGTCTGTTCGAGGTCAAAGCGGCGAAGAGAAGTCCGTGGAAAAGTCAGGAAGGATTTAAAGGACGAGGAAAAAACTTCAGAAAGAATCACTCTGTCCAGTTAAATTGGATTTAGACATTATAGAGATGTATCAATAAACCATCACAAGAGTTTGCCTGATTATCACACAAAGTGAAGGTTTATGTTTTACTAAATTAAAGGTTCAGGGTATTGGATTTAGTGACATCTAGGGGTGAAGTTGCATATTGCACCTGACTGGGACAATGAGCCAGAGTCATGTTTATAAACTCCTCGTTCTCGTTCTAATGAAATCATCATCGTTTTCAGGTTTGTGTTGATTAATCCCTGTTGTGAAATTTTTACAACAAATTGGTAGAGACTATTTTCAAAATATGTAAAACTCATAATGAAGATGGTCCACGCTGGGGTTCGAGATTGTTTATGATTCAGTTAAAAAAAGGTTTCACAGTTTCAGAGATGATGTATTAAAAGTTAAATTAAACTTTTCTCAGGGTTAGTTTGTTCAGTTCATTTATTTAAAGGATAAGAAAAACCTTTTCTAAGGTAAAGTGAGATATTCACCTGACCTCCTCCCATTAATAAGCTGAAAATCCACGTGGAACATTTTGGGGCTTTTGCACAAACAACTTTTATTTTCTTGAGGACAGGACAGCATCTCAAAAGAGGTTTGTCCTTTACATGAGATTTTTATAATTCTAATAGAAACATACTTACAGACATCGACAACATGCAGACGTGGAAGAGCGTTTCGTCGGCTGTGGGCTCGCATGGTAAAATAACTCTGTGGCAAAAACAGAAAGTACATTGAAACAAACTCTGGTATGTAAAAATATATACACAAGAAACTAGATAAATGTGGCTATAAAATCCAGCATTTTCTCTGTAAGCATTTACTTATACTTGTGTTTTGAGTTAAATGCTAAATGTAGCAGTAAAACACATAAAGAGGGTTATTCAAAGTTGTTTGTTCATTATTTTAACTGTGCTTTATGGATAAAATCAACATTTCTCCACGGAAAGGATTAATAAATAACAAAATGGAATTTATAGATGATCATTTGTTCTATGGGAGCAGAGTTTGAAACTATAAAAATGAACTAAACACATTAACAGTTTATTTCCAGTCGGGTCTGCTACTCACTCTATTGGAGGCTTAGTTGGCTCCGCGTTGTTCGAGTACCAGTCTGAATAGTCGTAGTAGGAATATTCAAAAGGCTCCAGCTCCGCTTTGCTGTGATTCATGACGGCTGCTTCCTGGATCCAGCAGGTGAAGCAGGTGAAGCAGGTGAAGCAGGTGAAGCAGGACGGAGACAGACAGAAGCAGAGAGGTCGTCCTCGGGCTCAGGTCACCTCAGGGAGCCGCTGCGACGGGTCGGGGGGGCAGTTTGATCCAAACGCCTCGTCGCATTCCAGCTGAACTAAGAAACGACCAAACACAGCAGATTACCTTCAGCTCAGAGAGGAGGGGAAGGGGGGGGTCAACATCACAGAGGAGAAGTGGAGGAGGAAACAACTTTCTAAAGTATCATTAGTTCCAGATACGATTCTCATTTCATTGATTGCAGTCGGGTATGAATCAAGTCGGGAAAGTTTTGAAAACAAATGCAAAAGGCAACTTTCCCGGCAGATCGGATTTGAATTTGCAGAACTGTGTAAAAGTTTAAATGTTTGGATTCTAATCCTTCGAAACCCAGAGGCACAAAAATCCGTCTCCCGAGACAAGAAGAGGAGATCATCCCGTCTTCGGCTGTTTGGAAATGTGTCGTATCACAGCAGCAAACGGGAAAGTAAGATAGAAGCATCTAGGAAAGTAGTAAGAAAGTAAACAGGCAATAAAAACAACATAAGGACTTATCAGAGACAGCAGTAATATCACGTTCTCCAAACTGCACGTGGACCGAGGAACCGATCAGATAACACTCAGTGGAAAGAGTTCTAATAGAGAATAAGTACAAAGCCAAACAGTATATTAACCAGCGGATGGATTTATTATATATTATAAGTTTCCTGCAGATAATAAAGTCTGTTGCATTTTATCTTAATCTTCTACAATCATCATTTATTGTATTGAAAATTTTTTCAAATTCTATTTCCAACGCTTCATTTTTCAAATTTCCTACCTTTGTTGTCGTCCTTGGATTGAAACTCCTGTTGTAATAAATCTGATTTGATTAGACAAATTAATCCCAACAAATGTATTTTCAGACATTTCTTCATTTTGTTATTGTTTCTATTTGAAGAATGAAAGAACAAATTGATATTTCCCACCTGTACTTTGAATTATTTTGATATTTGATCAATTCTCCACAGTGGTTACATGTTTTATTCATGAATCTATTTAACAAACAACCATTTATTTGTATTTATCACCTAAAATCAATTGAAAAATCTACTTTAGATCCTCCTTAACTTCTGCTGTATTTCCCCATGTGTTTCTTTTTGTGATCTAAAGGTTGTTGGTGATTTTTACTCATTTTAACACTATAGTGTGACATGTTCACGTTGAGATAAAAGCTCTGTGTGGTTCCTGGTTGAATAACGTCCCTTTCACGCGCTGCAGCGTGGCGTCCACCTGTTTGCCTTCCGCCGCCTGTTACTCAGAGACTAATCTCATAATCAGATGAAAATCCCTGGTGGAAACAGAGGAAACCTTTGTGTGAACACAGATTAGAGAATAAAGAGAATGTTGGACATTTGACACGTGAGGAAAGAACCTGTTTGGAGCAGTAACTGCTCATGAAGACCAACACAGATCTGAAACTGGAGCGTGGAGCTGGACTCCTGACGTTCCAGGGATCAAACTGTGAGTCATAAAGAATATTTCACTACACATTTCAGCCTCTAGACTCACGGCTGAAAGTGGAATCAGACGTTTGCATCCTTCAGAGTTAATCTGGACGTGTGAGGTCACTCATAAGATGGACGACCATTTGACCACGAGGGCGATCGAAGGCCTCACACGGGATCCATGAAGCTCAGCTGCCCATATTTCATAATAAAAGATGTTTAAAGGCCGATGGGCTGAATTCTATTCCTGGCTCCCGAGTTAAAGCTCGATTTTAGCACGACGACTGCTCCTCAGCCCCTGACGTCCTCCTGCAGTTTGAGCTGCAGCAGGAGAAAAGCTTGAAGTCTGCTCCTCTGATGGTTTCCTCTCAGAACTTAAATACTGAGTGACGTCTCTTATCCGACTGACATTTGGTTGAGTCGCACCAACACCAGACTTCAACCACAGACTTCTGCTTCAGATCTTGTTTTAAAGGGAGAAACACTTTATTCTGTGTGTTCTGCCCTTTTCTCTCAGACTCGACTGAGCTCAGTTTATCATCAACTGGACTTTTTTCTCAGGCTGATTTGAGTTTAGCTCCTGAGAAGCAGCTTCGCTCTTATCTCAGCCTCAGCCTTATTTAAAAAGTCTGTTTATTTATTTTTTGTATAAATAATGAGATCCCACTAGATAGAAATTAAGTTCAAAAAGAAAACTTGAGGTCAGAATTTGTTACTCGTCAAATAAAACGATGATTTACTTGTCACAAGAAACAGAAAATATCCTTTTGAGCAGCAAAACAGTTTCACACGATCATTATACACGTTGTTGCTCGGTAATTATTTAAAACGTCAGATGTGTAATTGTGAATTTAACGTAGGACAGTTTATGTAAATGCTTCATTTCTGGGACAACAGGAACAACATCTTCCTCCACTGTAACAATCCGTCTCTTAGCAAGACGACTACACAGACTCTGATTATTAATTGAAATACATAAAGTCAGTTTAACCGGCTGTTTACTCCTGGAACAACACAACTGATCAACTGGAAACAAACCTGTGACTTGCATTGAAGGGAATTATCTATATTTAATATGTAGGGATTATTTTTGTGTGTGTTTGCACGTGTGTGTAACATGCAGAGGGAGGGGGGGGCTCTGTTTGGTTTATCTCTATTATCTGTAGCTGATTTACACTGAATCCAATTATTTTCATTTCGATTTATTCATTTAAAACCTGGAGGCTGTTTGAGTTTATCATTGAAAGTTAATAGTGTGAGAAACATTAAACACACAACCAAAGAAACCACCTTAAAGCAAATTGGACTTTATCAAGACATGACAACATGAACAGAACCTCACGGACAGCCGGGATCATCCGTCCATCTTCCACGAGGCAAACAACAAGACCCAAAGATGAATAAACACTAGAGCGAGTCACAGATCTACGTATGATACAGACAGCGAGCATGAGGAGAAGGGAATTGCATTTCAGAATCGCCCTGATGTGGAAACAACAAATAATAAAGTGGCCTTTGGGGAAAAAAAGAGGAGAATAACAGCAGAATCTCTGATATGTTTATACAGAAAATACAAATACAGTTTCAGTTCTTGAACATGTCGCACAGCAGCTTCTCCATGGGAGTGTTCCCGATGGTCCGGTGGAAGAACAGCAGCTCGATTCGCTCCGAGTTGACGAAGCGCAGGGAGGGGAGGAGGAGGAGCAGCTTCCCCAACCTGAACACACACAACACACTCATCAAACACAACACACTCACATCAAACACAACACACTCACATGTATTGCATTGCGTCTGTTGTCTGACATTTAAACTTGTGTATTTATAAATGTCTAAATCTGCAGTGCTACGTTTCTCTTGTGCAACGGATATAAAGGTTTTTTATTCTTTTCTATTCAGGAACAGTTCAAGTTGCTATTATAAGAAGAAAAATATGATGGTGCTAAAAATAGCTTGGGACCAAATTTTTCAAATGATGAGGCTCATCCCTGTTGTTTATTGGTTGTAGTTTATTGAATTATTCAATATTAATCAATCACATAATTTGATTCTTGATAGTTCACGCTGACGTGAAAGAAAAGCAAAAGAAAATCTATTCAAATTAAGCTGTTTATTTTTGCTGTTGTGACACAAATCTTAAACTATGAACTCCCAACATTAAGAGTCTCTAGGTTTAAAGACGAAATACAGGATTTGCTTTGATAAATAAGTTGATGATACAGAAAATGAAAAGGGTTTGGCCCACATGTATATAATGTAATTCTCATGTATTTGGCTCCCTCTGGTGGCCGTGAATAGGACATGAAGGTAAAACCTGTATATTCCTCTTCAAGTGCTTAATTGACATAACTGTATTATTTGATTATTCACCTTAAAAAGTCTATAAAAATGTTTGGATCTCAAATTAAAGATTTGATTATCATATATATTCTTGTTGAGGTGACTTGTTTGAACTGATCCCTGCACCCAGAAGCAGCGCTGGGAAGAGGCAGGACGTTACCTGGCTGGTTGACTGGGATAGTGGGAGCGGATGTGTTGTCCCAGCATCACCTGGGACTGGTCCTGCAGATTCTCCACCTGCTCTGGATCCTTCAAACCTCGAGTCTCTGCAGAAAGAGAAACACCAACATGAGCCAGATACAGAGGAATATATTATAAAATATAATATAATACATTACAGGACATATTTTGCTTTTTGAATAGATTCAGAATGATCTAGATGAGAGTGAATGGAACTGTAGTGAGGTGCCAGTGTGCAACAATGAAATAGAAACACTAGAATCTAAAAACTAAGCAGAAGCAGCAAATAATATGAAATTAAAACAATAAAACAATAGAATCTCAAACTGAACATGGATAAAAACAAATATCAAACATATAAAAGGTGATAATTACTCATTTATCTTTACTCATTTGCACTTTTTTAATTTGAATGAATGGATATTCAAGTATTAGTCTCTGGTGTGTGGGTGGAAAGGTCAATTCTTCAGAAATCATCTTTGTTAGAATCCTGTCATTCACATTAAATATGATGATTATCACTGATTATGATCTGGACGTCTGCCGACCACGACAAGTTCCTCACCTGGCTTGAAGAGCACGATGGCCTTGAGGCAGGCGAACTCCGTGGGGTCCACGGCCAGGGCCTTGAAGCGGCTGAACACCTCCTGCAGGAGGCGCAGGTCCAGGCTGGTGTAGCTGGTCTTCCCCTGCATGCCGGGGCAAAGGTCGGGCAGGGAGAGGAGCGGGCAGCTGTCCAGAGGTAGAGACCACTGGATGGCACAGAGCAGGAAGAGCTCGCTCCACGCCTCCTCCAGCAGGATCACCTGGAGGAGGAGGAGGAGGAGGAGGAGGAGGAGGAGGAGGAGGAGGAGGAGGAGGAGGAGGAGGAGGAGGAGGAGGAGGAGGAGGAGGAGGAGGAGGAGGAGGAGGAGGAGGAGCAGGAGGAGGAAGAGGAGGAGGAGATGAAGAGATGAAGACTTGTTTTTAGAAAATGTGGAAGTTCAATCACACCAGAAAAACCTACATCTCTGACTTTGCAGATTGGAATAAGATCATTGTTTTTATTGTGAAAACTATAATGTATGTATGTTTTGAATCAAACTTTTTACAGACAGAATTGAGATCATAATCTTCTTTCTTAATTATGTCTTTATTTTTCTAAGAACTTTCCTTCACCTTTTTCTTTTCCTGCAACTTTGTGTGACTTATTCTGACATTTTTAATTTTTTTAGTTTAATTTGTGAAAGACAAGAAGTGATTTCTTCATTTCCCAGAAAATAAATATTGAACAATCTTTTACCTTTAAACATATTTTACAGCTTCTCCAAACCAGCCCTATTCCGCCTATAGTGTATTCATATTTATATATATTTATATTTTGATCCTGCTCATAGTGTATTCATCGTTCTTATATCATACAATTCCTCTTAAAACTGTAATATTCCATATATTTTTCTAACTGTACAGATCTTATTTATTTACATTTTCACTTTAATATGCACAATACTCTGCACTTTTACTGCCTTTTTTGCACTTCTGGTTAGATCTTAAACTGCATTTCGTTGTATAAGTACTTGTTCTGTGCAATGACAATAAAGTTGAATCTAATCCAATCTAATCTATTGAGGATCTAATTCTTTTGTGACAACCCTGACCCGCAAGAGAAGGGATCCACTAAAACAGTTGGTGCATCGACTCTGAGCAGAGAACACCACGAGCAGAAACCTCTCTCTCTACCTGGTCTCTGAACGGCAGGTTGGAAAACACCGGCAGGTTTTTGGCCCATTTCACGGACATGAAGAGAAGCCGGGCCGAGGTCTCGTACACGTTCTCCGAGCTGGACGGGTACAGAGCCATGTGATACTCGGAGGACGCTCTCTCCGGCTCGTTGCTCGTCACGTCGATGTTCTCGTCAACTGAAACGGAAAAAGACGAGTTTAGAAACAAAGCTGAAGGGGAAATAAATGAGTTAATAGGCCCAACGCAGCTGGTTCGATGAAGTTCAGATTGGATTAACAGTTTTAATAAATGATTAGAAACCCTAAGAAATTAGAAATGTCTTTTTTTATGCCACATTTCTCCGTCTATACACAACAAAAAAATATTTTCAATGAGAAAAACGGAAAGAAAGAGAACTTTAACAGTTAATTAGCATCCAGGCTTGTGATGGATGACATAAAGGAAAAGTATAAATCAAATAATGAAGAATGGAAAAATTAAACATATATAGTAAAGTTGACTTTGAAGTGCACCTCATCGCACACAGTTGAAATCCTAACAGAGATATTTGTTTCCTAATCATTTCCAGTCATCTTTCTGCTAATAACTGTAAAAAAAAAGGCGTTAAAATACTTTACAAAATACTAAAACCAACAGATTCTGGTCTCCAAAAAAAAAACCCAGAGTTCAGTCAGATGTAAAGAACTCATGGTCCAGAGGATCTGGTCCTGGTTCTGGGTTTGATCAGAGAAACAGATTCTTCTGGAGCCACCTGCAGTTTCGTGGCCTCCTCCCGTTAGATACAGTTTTTCTTTTAACTTTCAAATTTGTACAAAACAGCCAATTTTAAATGAGGTTGATTAAATTTCCTCTAAGTGCTGCGACCTCGAAAGTGTCAACATCAAATCCAGGTTTGATGAAGTGGCACATTGAATCTACAGCATTTGTTTTTGAGTTTAATCTGGACTGAGTGGATCCTCCAGCCCCGGTGTCGGGTAACAACCCCCCCCCCGCCCCCCCTCACCGTCCTCGGGCTCCAGCTTGGCGCAGGTCTCGGCCGTCATGAGGCTGGCCATGAAGCGGTGGTTGTTCTGGGGACTGATGCAGCGCTGGGGGGCCACGGAGGAGGTGATGGACATGGAGGAGGTGATGTGGGGCCACGTGATGACACTGGAGGAGGAGGAAGAGGTGGAGGAGGAGGAGGAGGAGGAGGTGGGCTCCCGGGTTGTGGTCAGGTGATCCTTGTCCGGGTCTACGTCGATGGAGTCCAGTCGGACCTGAGCGGTGCTGCGCGGCTGACGCTCGTTCTGAACGGCTGCAGAGAGAGAGAAGAGATGTTCAGACCTCACACACTTTCATATCTCTGGTTCCAGCTGCAGATCTTCATGGAGAACATCTCCACACACTCACCGTCTTTGTTCATGCCGGCCTGCAGGCACTTCTTCAGCCGACAGGCCTGGCACTGGTTCCGATGAGCTTTGTCCACGGCACACATGCCGGTGCCGGCCTGGCACCTGTTCACACACAGAGAGAGATGTTAAAGGCTGAGGACAAGGTGGATCTATTCATATTTAATATTGGAAACTGACATTTAGGCTAAAAACGATGTAATTTACACCTATTTATTGTCTATGAGAAAGTTACATGGAAAATCCAGGTGTAGGAAGGTAAACGTCAATGAATATTTATGAATATTGGACAAATCGAATACTTGCAAACGTACAGGCGTATTGACAAATTATTAAAAATGTAAAAGTGACCTATGCTTTGATTTAAATCATACAAAATGTGATGTTGAAGAATCAATTTGTGATTTTTGACCATAAAGATTTCACACATATGTTAATATATATCATTATATTTACTATAATATAAACAATAAACATGATTTAAACTTAAATAAAATCTGTTTTTTATGACACCTGTCAATTAATTTGATGAATTGACAGGTTTCATTTGAGTTTTTCTTTGCTTAAATTTGAATTTTGTTCACATGTGGAGCATGAATTGTTTCTTTAAATGAAAGTTTGTTCATAAAGGGTTCATGGTTCTAATTTCCTGCACAATATTACACTAAGTTGTGGATTTTGTAACTGAAGTCAATGGCCGAGACTATTTCTTAGATAATAAAACCTGTATTTTGTCTCTTTTCTTCCAACAATTTCCCACAATGCACCAGTAAACATGGTCGTCCCGGCAGCACAGTTCCTCTCTTGCCTGTAGATGAGCCTCCTCCTCACGCTGCGTTTGAAGAAGCCGCTGCAGCCGTTGCAGGCGTAGATGCCGTAGTGTTTCCCGCTGCTGGTGTCGCCGCACACTCTGCAGACCAGCGCCGGGCTGAGAGCTTTCCCCGGGGCCGGGCTCTTGGCTGCGAGTCAAACACACGGACACAGGGGCCACAGGGCGGTTAGGGCCTGGTATTGTTTCATACGTGTGCCTACCATCTGCACCGCGGCTCAGTGTGCAGGAGGCGCAGCAGCCTGGCAGCAGCACACGGGTCCATGTTGCAGCAGCAGCTCATAATCCCTCAATTGTTGCGTGATTATGAATTTACAAAAAAAACAATGGCTGGAGGCAGATTAACAACTTAACACAAACGATGCAACGATCCTGAAATTAATCCAAATAAACCCATTAATTAAAGATTAAATTGTTCACAGTTACTGGACAAATGTTCATTTTGAAATTTTTTGGCTTTAATTAAGCATATTTATATTTATGGAATGTAGTTGTGTGTGGTTGAGGCTATGCTTAGATTTAACTTGATAAAAAACTGGATTCAAGTGCATATTTATCATTATTTTAATATTTGAGTTAAATATTAAAGCCTTAAACCATTTTGTGATCTAATATCAAAATAGCAAAATTAAGACATTGGACATAAAAAGCTTCATAAGTCATTTTCTCTTGCATCGTTTTCCCGAAGTCCTGTGAGGCGTCACCTGTGGCTGTGTGTAGACGTGTGTAGACGTGTGTAGATGTGTGTAGATGTGTGTAGATGTGTGCAGCTCTTACCTCCTCGGCTGTCGTCGCTCCCGCCGCTGGCACACGACTCGGAGGGAGAACAGGACGGCATCATGGGGATCTTCACCAGGTGATCCTCCATCATCTCTCAGGGAAAAGGTCTCCTCAAAAAACCGACCACGAGCGAAGATGAGAAAACTCCTCTTGTTCAGAACAAACGAGCAGGACCCAAAGTTCAAGTTCCCCTTTTTGACAGACGCACAAAAAGTTGTGTGTCTGCAGGTTTGTGTCCCCAGTGGCCAGATGGCAGGTTGTGAGGCTCTACTGTGTGTCGGGCTGGGCTGTGGGGGTGCAGATGGGCCGGGGTCCTGCCATGAGCTCAGGGCTGGACTCACTTGTTGCACGTCAACAGGTTGCGTGTCGTCCCTCTGGCCCCGGGGTCGCTCGCTGTCTGTGTGCGCCTCCTCGGTGGCAGCTCCTCAAAAGGGAGTCCGGGGTGTGGGGGGGGTGTGGGGGGTGCAGGATTAGCCCCGAGCGCTGTGTAAGCAGCACGCTTATTTGTCATCCTCTTTAATCTTTACTGTTCATCTACTGGATCAATCAGTCACATTTGCCAGAACCTCGGTGCAGCTCGGAACCGGTAAAACAAAGAGTGGGTGGAAAAAGAGAACAAGAGAAAAAGAGTGGCAGCGGGCGATGACTCCTGAGGTTCTGTAACTTTAGACCCGTCCCCGTCCGGCGTGTCCTCTGTCCACCGGGCGTCCGTCCCTCAGCACGCCTCTTCGGTGTCTGCGTTTAAAGGAACGATTACACCAGGAGCATATTATCATATTTACCCTCCTCTTCAATTTGTCTTTCCCCTCCTCTTGCTCTCTTTTGCCTCCGTCCCCCCCCCCCCCAGTCTGTATATTTGATCTGTATGATTGCCTCCCATTCATAATGACTCCCAGTGTTTGCTGAGGAGCTGCCCATTAACTCCTCTTTAGCTCTTTTTTTCTCTTGGACAAACTAGAAATCATCTGCTTCCTTCTTCTCACGGAGGGAAGAGCAGAGTTCCGAGCGGCTGATGTTCTGTCGGCCGTCAATTTCGAGCGTTCACGACATGTTTAACGTTTATTATAAAGAAGCTGGAGTCACACACATGTGATATTTACTGTAGAGACGGAGCAGGTTCAGCAAACAGGAGCTGCACAAACCTGTCGGGGGAACATGCAGGTAATCACATTTAAATGACATTTTACTTTTTCACTCAGACCTCAGACGATTTGGGGCCAAATGAAAAACATCATCAGAACATCATTGCTGCGATTAAAACAAACAAGCCACTAAAGATAATCTCTCCTGTCAGAGAGGGGAAAAGAGTGAAACCAGGAAAAAGCTCTCGTTCTGTTTCTGATCGTCTCCGATGGTCCGATGTCCTCGTGCTGCTTCTCATCGTCTGTCTCTCGTCTCTCGGGACAGTCGAGTGGTTTTTTTGAGTGAATGAAGAGTTGTTGTGGGACAATCTGTGCGCCGGCATCTGCACCGACTCTTTGTGTGTTTCACAGTTTGTTGTGTGTTTGTCAGTAACTGCACTGATCACTGATCTAAGACACAGATGAACACTGAGAGATGAAACCACAACATGTGACGTGTTACGGCCTCACAAAGGAGACAGACCCAGCTGTGGAGCAGGAAACAAAGAGCCAACAGACAGAAGAGGTCAGTAGATCTGCACAGTTGGTGATTACAGGAACACGGCCGAGGACCCGTCCTTTGTTTCAACAGTATTTGGTATTTGTGTTTTTTTTAACGACCAGACGACAACTGTTCATACAGTTTCAGGCTCGTTTAAAAGTATTTAGACTCTGATTTCGCATTCAATATAGACAAGTTTAATGCATTTTTATATTGACTACAGCTCTTTTGGTTTAGGGGGGGGCTGTAGGGGATATTGAGCAACATCAGTATTTCTTAAATCAACAATAAGTTTGTGTCATTTGTGGACAATGAAACAAATTGTGATATTGCTTTTATTTGATTTTAAACGATATGATACAATGTGAAACAATATGATGTGATGAGAGAAACTTTATTTATGCCTCAAGAGGAAAAGCTGATTGTCACCTTCAGTATGAGATGGACGACAAGCAAGAGAAAAGCAAAATGTCTCCAGAGGTGGAAGTTGTCTTCTTTCCAGCGCCATCTTGGTTCAACCATATTTGGCAGAGCCTGGGGGGGGCGGGGCTCTAGGTAACTGCACGATCATCTTCACCTGCGAGCTGCACCCATTGGACGGTTCCAGCTGTCAATCACATTGGATCATAACTCACTAAATGAACTTCAGCTGCAGTGAAGAAGACTTGAAACTAAAGACTGAGACATGAAGTCCTCAAGAAGATGTTTACTGACGTTATGAAGTGAGGAAGTAGAAACATCTTCTTATAGAAACAACCAGTGGAGTTGCCCCCTGCTGGTCATTCAAGAGTAAACGGTTTATAGGAGCTTCTCACTTCCTTGACTCGGAGTCTACATCAGTTTTTTAGTTACAGTTCGAGGTGATGACAGCAGCTTTAAATCCTGGCTTCAACTTCAATGACAGTTAAACACGTTGTCGTTGGATCCAATGGAAAATATCACACCTTTAAATAAACACATGTTTTCATCCAGAGTGTAACTCAGGGTTAACTTGACTCTTCAAAGTGAAACGATTATTTTGTATTAATCTACATCTGTACAATCGAGAAGAAATGAAAACATCTGTCCTGAGTGTTCATCTGGCTCCAGCTGTTTCATCTGCGTGAAGCTCGGAGTAGAAAATGCTAAATTAACGTCGACGTCAGCGAGTTTCAGATCCTCAATAACAAGACCCGACCATATTCGGAAAAAACAAAGTGTAAAGCGGTTAAGTAGATTAGAGTTTGAGCACATTTTGTGGCGAACGGGAGGCTGATGGGGGGGGGGGGTACGACACAATTAGCTCAAAAGATTAAAAGAGCAGTGAAGACACACTTCTTGGGGCATCTTCAGACATATGGTGGCTCCTCTCTTCATCCTCTGCCCTCACACTGTTGACCTCTATGAGATTTACCCGTTAATTAGTCGTCTCCAGTCGGAGTTTCTGCTCGACTTCACCCAATCACACGCTGATTAGAGTCACACAGGGTTTCTGCCTCTGTTACGTGTGTGGTTGTTTTCCTGTGTCTCCCCTCTCATTCTCTGCAGGTCTCACACCATTGGCTGTTCCTCCACCATCGTCCAACCCCCTGTCCAATCTGGGAGCTGTCTGTTGGCCAATTAGTGTCGTCAGGCCTTGATAACTTGCACCTGTTTTGTCTCCATGGAGAGAGGCCATTGTCTGCCTGTGTGTGGGCTGTGTGGAGCTGTTGCTTTTTGTTTGTGAGATGCCACCGGGGTTTAGGTGAATAGGTAAGACACCCTTGGGTTTACACTGCCCTCACGTAGACCATACTCTGTTATCACATCAGGTTAGGAGCGGGGCCACCCTCTGTATGTATTAGCTAGGTTGTATGTGTGCACTAGTTAGTTGTCACTTTATCTTGTTTTCTTTGCTTTGGCTCCGCTTATAGTTCCCTATTCCCCTTGGCGGATCGCTGGCTAAATAAAACACACTTACTGATCCAGTTTGCTGTTGTGCCCTGTTTTGTTGTTCTCCGAGTCAGCCTAACAGTAACATGTGTTATGGTTCCCCTACTTCCCCCCTAGACGTAGCAAGCTAACATCCTGGAGCCGTAACATATTTGGGGGCTCGTCCGGGATCCTCATTGTAGGACTCCACGTCGGGCTGGCTTAGAGGTGTTCGATGCAGGTGTGCACATAGTGTAGCTGGTTTGTGTGTATAAGATAGGCAGTAGTTGTTTTTGTAGGGCTCGTTATGGAGGCTTTTGATTTGGGTGTCTTTTTGGCTGATCCGTCTATGGATCGAATTGACAGATGCCGGAAGGCTGATTTATATGCCATAGCGGCTCATTTTGAGTTTCCAGTTCAGGGGACCCTGCTCAAAGCGAGACTTAAGGAGTGTGTCGTGGATATGCTGGTGGGCAAGGAGGTGCTTGGTGTGAATGCGGCTTCTCCTTGTAGTGATGATAGGGAGGACATGCAGGCTGGGGCAGAGGCTAAGCCACCCGCTACCTTACCACGCTTTAATCCGTTGTCACCTACTTTATTAATGTCGTCTCAGGACGCCCGTCTGAAAGTAAGGTTGGCCCGCTTGCAAATGGAGGCTGAGCGTGGAGAGAGGCAAGCTGAGCGTGAGCACCATCTGGAGATCCGACGGATTGAGGCAGAGAAGGAGGTGAAACTACGGAGGTTGGAATTGGAGGCTGCAAGTGCAGCACGTTCACCCCAAACCACCCTCTCTTCTCCACTAGCTAGCTCATTTTGCACATTGGATGTGACTAAACAAATGGCGTTGGTTCCGCAGTTCCGGGAATCGGAAATCGATTCTTATTTTGGTGTGTTTGAACGCATCGCAGTTTCTATGCAGTGGCCTAAAGAGGTGTGGCCCCTCTTGCTTCAGTGTAAACTAACTGGTAAAGCTCAGGAGGTGTTGGCGTCCATTTCGTTGGCGGACAGTCTAGATTACGAAATTGTTAAAACCACTGTTCTTCGTGCATATGAGTTAGTACCTGAGGCATATAGACAAAAATTTAGGAGTTGCAAAAAGTCTCCTGATCGTACTTTCATGGAGTTTGCTCGAGAGAAGGCCACCTTGTTTGATCGGTGGTGCACCGCCACTAAAACTACAGATTTTTCCTCTCTTCGAGAATTAGTCCTGCTGGAGGAATTCAAGAATAGTGTATCAGAACGTATAGTAACATACTTGAATGAGCAAAAAGTGGTGTCAATGTCCCAGGCAGCTGTATTAGCGGACGAGTTTGTACTCACCCACAAGCCCGCTCATTCGTTCTCTACCTCTCCAACCACTCAGTTTCGCAGGTCAGTTTCGCTACCTTTACGTTCTAGGGAGGAACGGGAGTGTTATTATTGTCATGAATTTGGCCATTTAATTGCTGACTGTCAGCTTCGTATGAGAAATCATCCACCGCCCGTTCAACAACAAAAGGGGGTTGGGTTGATAAGTACAGTTTCTCGCTCTGTGGCAGTTATGCCGAATGTGTGCATTTCTGACCTTCCTGACCCCAGCTACAAACCATTCATTTTGAGTGGTCTTGTGTCACTGACCGGTGATCCAAAGGAACAGCAAAAGGTTCAGATTCTCCGTGACACTGGGGCGGCCCAGTCGTTTATCCTCTCTGATGCAGTGCCATTGTCAGGTGATTCATTCTGTGGTTCCAGTGTTTTGGTTCAGGGCATAGAGATGGGATTTGTGCCAGTCCCCTTGCACCTGATACATTTAAAATGTGATTTAGTCAGTGGAATTTTCAAAGTCGGGGTATGTCATAACCTGCCGGTAAAAGGCGTTCAGTTTATCATGGGCAATGATATTGCTGGAGGCAGAGTGCTGCCTATGTTGGAGGTATTGGACTGTCCCGAAGCTAACGCTGAGGATGAGTTAGCCGAGAGATTCCCTGGGATTTTTCCGGTGGGGGCTGTTACACGGGCGCAGTCCCGACCATTGAGTAATGTGGTTGACCTGTCTGACTCCTTTCTTGTCCCAGTGGGGGACGTAAATGAGGTTACTGGTTCTACCTCTGTGCCCCCTCCACAGCCTGATAAGAACAGTGCCGTTGAGAGTGCTGGCCTTAGTCTCGACCCATTGCCTCTACCGATAACTCGTGATAAGCTGGTTGCTATGCAAAAGATAGATTCTACACTGGAGCAGTGTTATGGGAAGGCTGTTACTCCGGGTGGGGATATCGACGGTAAGGTGGGTTACTTCCTAGATAATGCTCTTCTCATGCGTAAGTGGACTTCATCTCTTGATTCAGAACGTGACTGGAGTGTGATCTATCAGATTGTAGTGCCTGTTGCATATCGACAGGATATTCTATCACTTGCTCATAGTCACGTATGGTCTGGTCATTTAGGTATCACGAAAACCTATGACAGGATTCTAAGGCACTTCTTTTGGCCTGGACTGAAACGTGATGTAGCTGCATTCTGTCGTACTTGTCATACCTGTCAGGTCACAGGAAAACCAAACCAGGTTATTCCACCCGCTCCTCTCTGTCCGATACCCGCGTTAGGTGAACCTTTTGAGCACGTGTTAGTTGATTGTGTTGGCCCATTGCCTAAGTCTAAGACTGGTAACCAGTTTTTATTGACGATTATGTGTGTTGCTACACGGTATCCTGAGGCTATTCCCCTTCGGAAAATCACTGCTCAGGCAGTGGTCAAGGCTTTGGTTAAGTTTTTCTCGACGTTTGGGCTCCCGAAAGTGGTGCAAACTGATCAAGGAAGTAATTTCCTTTCTAACCTTTTTGAGCAGGTGCTGACATCTTTGTCTATTACACACAGAGTTTCCAGTGCCTACCACCCTGAGTCTCAGGGTGCTCTCGAACGTTGGCACCAAACGCTTAAATCCATACTGCGAAAGTACTGTCTCGAGACCGGGAGAGACTGGGATGAGGGTGTTCCTTTTGCCTTGTTTGCGGTTCGTGAGATCGTTCAGGAGTCCTTAGGGTTTAGTCCGGCTGACCTTGTTTTTGGACATACGGTACGCGGCCCTCTCAGAGTTCTGAAAGACCAGCTTATCTCGGGTAGTGCTTCTTCTCAAAATGTGTTAACTTATGTGAGCCGGTTCCGTGAACGGTTGCACAGTGCCTGTGCCCTCGCTAGGGAAGCTCTGTCCGCCTCACAGAAGCGGATGAAGCGTCACTTTGATGAGAAGGCTGTCCCACGTTCACTGCAGACGGGTGACCAGGTTCTAGTTCTGCTTCCCATTCCCGGATCCTCCCTCTCTGCCCGTTTCTCCGGTCCTTATTGTGTGGGACGGAAGTTGAGTGACACAGATTATGTGATACAGACCCCAGATCGGAGGCGCAAGACAAGAGTTTGCCATGTTAACATGCTTAAGTTGTATCATGCAAAAGTTACTCCTCCTGAGGACTCCGTAGAAGGGTCTACGGGTCCCACAGTCAAGTCTGCCGTTCCAGCTGTATTGGTTCCAGGCTCCTACCAGGTTCCTGAGGGTGACGAGGATGGATTGGAGTTGCGGAGTGCTCCTCAGCAGACCCCTCGGTTGTTGAACTCTCGGATGCTGTCATCTCTGGACTCGCATCTGGCCTATCTGGATGAGGAACGTAGGGCTGACATGGTAGCCCTAATACGTGGGTTCCCTTGTCTGTTCGGTGATGTTCCTTCCCTGACCAACGTTTTGAAGCATGATATAGATGTGGGAGGTGCAGCACCTATCAAGCAGCATCCATACCGCATTAACGCTACGAAAAGGTTGATCATGTCGCAGGAGGTGTCTTATTTAGTAGAGAATAGTCTGGCGTCTTCGAGCTCTAGTCTTTGGAGTTCACCATGCCTCTTGGTACCCAAGCCTGATGGCACGTTCCGTTTCTGTACGGATTATAGGAAGGTGAACGCAGTCACGGTTCCTGACTCGTACCCGTTGCCGCGTATTGATGATTGTGTGGACACCATTGGGTCTGCCCGGTATGTGACAAAGCTGGATCTGTTAAAGGGATATTGGCAAGTCCCACTTACTGCTCGTGCTTCGGAGATCTCCGCATTTGTCACTCCAGACAAGTTTCAGCAGTACTCAGTGATGGCGTTTGGGATGCGGAATGCACCTGCCACTTTCCAGCGCTTAGTGAATATTGTTTTAGCTGACGTCCCACACTGTGCTGCTTACCTCGATGATGTAGTTGTGTATTCGTCTGATTGGGCTGCTCATGTAGATACCTTGACAACAGTGTTCCAGCGTTTGGCGAGGGCTTCCTTGACGCTGAATTTGGCAAAATGTGAGTTTGGTAGGGCTACCGTTACTTACCTTGGTAAACAGGTTGGGGGTGGTGAGGTGCGCCCCGTGGAGGCTAAGGTGACTGCTATCACTGCCTTCCCAGTGCCCATCACCCGGCGTGAGCTGCGCCGCTTCTTGGGTATGGCTGGGTATTATCGTGGGTTCTGTAGGAATTTTTCCTCTGTTGTCGCCCCTCTGACTAGTCTGCTGAGCCCCTTGGTCCCGTTTGCGTGGTCTCCAGATTGCCAACACGCTTTTGTTTCTGTTAAGACTCTGCTATGTAGTACCCCTGTTCTGGTGGCTCCTGACTTTGAGAAGCCATTCAAGATGGAGGTAGACGCATGCAATGTAGGTGCCGGTGCCGTTCTTATCCAGGAGGATTCCAACGGGCTGGACCATCCGGTCTGCTACTTCTCACGGAAGTTCAATGAGTGCCAGACACGGTACTCTACTATTGAGCAGGAAGCTCTGGCTTTGCTGATGGCACTCCAGTTTTTTTGAAGTTTATTTGGGATCGAGTTCTAGGCCAATTGTGGTCTACACGGATCACAATCCGCTGGTTTTTCTCCACCGGATGTATAATCAGAACCAGCGCCTCATGCGGTGGGCGCTGATTGTGCAGGGGTACAACCTGGTGATTCGTCACAAGAAGGGCTCCGAGAATATGTGTGCGGATGCCCTTTCTCGTGTGTGATGTTTGCTCTTATGGGTGGGGGTGTTACGTGTGTGGTTGTTTTCCTGTGTCTCCCCTCTCATTCTCTGCAGGTCTCACACCATTGGCTGTTCCTCCACCATCGTCCAACCCCCTGTCCAATCTGGGAGCTGTCTGTTGGCCAATTAGTGTCGTCAGGCCTTGATAACTTGCACCTGTTTTGTCTCCATGGAGAGAGGCCATTGTCTGCCTGTGTGTGGGCTGTGTGGAGCTGTTGCTTTTTGTTTGTGAGATGCCACCGGGGTTTAGGTGAATAGGTAAGACACCCTTGGGTTTACACTGCCCTCACGTAGACCATACTCTGTTATCACATCAGGTTAGGAGCGGGGCCACCCTCTGTATGTATTAGCTAGGTTGTATGTGTGCACTAGTTAGTTGTCACTTTATCTTGTTTTCTTTGCTTTGGCTCCGCTTATAGTTCCCTATTCCCCTTGGCGGATCGCTGGCTAAATAAAACACACTTACTGATCCAGTTTGCTGTTGTGCCCTGTTTTGTTGTTCTCCGAGTCAGCCTAACAGTAACATGTGTTATGGTTCCCCTACTTCCCCCCTAGACGTAGCAAGCTAACATCCTGGAGCCGTAACAGCCTCCTACTGGGAGAGGACGAAAACCATTCTCACCGGTTTCCACTGGAGACCAAGAACGAATATCCTGCTTCTGCTCAGTGTTAAAATAAAACTACAACATAAATAATAAAAAGTTATGGACCTTTTCCACTCAGGTCACATGGGAAAAGTTATCATTTTATTGACGTGTCAGGAAGTAGAGCGGGTCGTCCACTTTGCTTCCACTAATTGGACGGTAGACGGTTCGATCCCAGCCCCCCCCCCCCCCCCCGTTCCCTGTGCCCCAAATTGGGGGCGCGGTATGAGTGATGTGTAAAAGTGTGGCACTGTGTGAATGTGTGTTAAAGTAATTTAAAGTGCTTTGAGTGTCAAGACTAGAAAATAAACCATGTACTGATTTCAGCTGGGATTGGTTCCTCGTCAGTTTCTCACATCGTGGCTCTGCAGTTCCAAGTAGCATATTTTAATCATAGGTATAAAAATAGACACAAGTTTAAAATAATGTGTTCTATACTTATGACGGTGATTCTGTACATTAAAGGGTTTATACCTAGAACTGAAATAAATGGCAGTGCAGTTTATAACTGCCAGTGACTGATGCTGATAAAAGCAGCGTTTACACCAGTTTATGATTTGGACTAAACCCAGTATCTGCTTCACCTTCTCTTCATGTTTTATTCAGGTTTAATTAACTTATGCTGCTGCTTCCTTTTAATATCTCATGAGCTAAAAAAGGACCGGATGAGTGACAGGATTATTGCTTTATTATTTATTGAAATCACATCAGTTTAATCCACTCAAACAATAAGTGAACGCTCTTAGACGCCGACAATAAATGTTGAGTCGGACAGGATCTTTATTTCTTTATTATTCCTTCTCTCTGTGTCTGAATGTGATTTATTTATTATTATTATTTGAAACGTTACACAAGAGAATATGGACCAGATATAAAATTATTTTCATTTCAAGAATGGAGTTGAAATGTTGATTCCTCTGGTCTTTTAAATCCAGATCCAGGAGTGATTGAAAGCTGAGTGAGCTGCAGAGTTTGGTGAAACCATAGATTTATTTTCATTTGTCCATTATGACTATTTTAGTCATGATTGTTTGCTTAATTCTTAATAACAAAACAATCTATCTTTTCCATGGTATTTTTACCTAATTATTAATATACAAATTATGATTTAAAACCATATTCAAATATATATATAATATATTATATATTCATTTAAATATTGAAGATCAAATATTACTTATTTCTTACACTGCACTTTTAATCTTTTCTTTGTTTTTTCTTTTCTTTTCATTCCTTTTCTATTTCTATGTTAAATGTTGCTTAAATAAATCGAATTAATATTTTTATTTATATCAATCTAATAAATGTATTAAGTTTACTGATAAATCTTCGTATGTAAATTCTAAATGGAGTTTTTTAGCATTGATTTGTGTTGCTTTTACAAATTGCACCGACTTTTATGTGACGCACTTTGAATTGTGATGGTGTTGAGATGTTCAGACAAATAAATTTGACGTTTCCTTTATTCTTGAAATCCTCATTTAAAGAAAGACGTTTGTTATACGTGACCTCAGATCCTGTTGACACCTCCTGCAGCAGGAGTGTGAAGGTGCTGAGCCTCAGATCTGCTCCCTATGTTTAGAACATGACTCTGCAGCTTTATCACACCGTACAGAACAATAAGAAGCTGAAGCACACAGGGTCACCATCACGCCTCAGGCCAGGACTTGCTTACATGAGCAGACCATAGATTAGGCCAAAGACAGAGAGCTTATCTGGGGAGGAGCCTTAATATGAGGATTCAAAGAACGATCAGAGGAGTTATGTAACAGCATTAATGAACAAGTGCACGGAGACACATCATTTCACTTTGTCTTTATCAATCGGGGAAGTTTTAAAGTGCAAGTTTCAGAATCCTGTCCAGATGGAATCCAACAAACTGACTCTGAATCTGATCGGATGTTTTCAACAGTGTCGGCAGGATGAAACCAAAACTTACTGAATCAACTTCCTCAGAACTCAGTGGAGGAACGAGATCTGAGAAGAAACACAGATCTGCTGTCTTCAGAATCAGAATCAGAATCAGAAGTATATTTATATTGTTAGGGTTAGTATATTTATATATTAGCAATTTCCTGTTTATTTACACATACAGGAAATTGCCTTGGTGTGGTTGGTGCATTTGACATAAAACAACAATATATACAGTAACTGGGTTTCATGACCAATCAGTGAAGTTCTCAGACTCTCTTGTGTTTCTACGATAAGAATCATGTGTACGATTGTGAGAGTATGAGGTCTTACCTAATGATAAATTTGTATTTGCCAAACATCACAGTTTAAAACACTAATATCAGCTTTCTGTATAATAGTTATGGGTTTATTACATGTTTTATAGAAATGTTATTAGTTTTTTTTGTAAATTTCAAGTGTTTTGTAATTTTTTCTCAGGCTTTTGAGTTTGATTTAATTTTATTCTTGTTCTTTTCTACATGTTTTTATTGCACAGAATGTTGTTCAACTCTGTTTGTTTTTAAATGTGGTTCAGGAATAAGCTTGACTGCAATTCAAAATCGAAAAGTTTTATAATAATTCATAATTGATTTGAGGGGTTCATGATTATAAGCATTGCGGTTTTTAAGAGAGTTAAAGTTGATACGGTAAAATAAAACAAAGTGATCCTATAACCCTAACCCTGATGACATCACCGCCACCCAACAGCATCTTCAACCTCACCTGCCTGAGCACACATGAGAGAAGATAAACACACACACACACACACACACACACACACATGGGATCATGGAGAGAACTCAAGGAGTGTGGATATGAGGGGGGGGCGGGGGGGGCTGTTAAATCTGATCTGACCAGTGCTGACACCAGCAGAGCGGCTGCGTCCTCACATCAGCCGTGCATCAGTGTGTTTGTGTGTGTGTGTGTGTGTGTGTGTGTGTGTGTGTGTGTGTGTGTGTGTGTGTGTGTGTGTGTGTGTGTGTGTGTGTGTGTGTGTGTGTGTGTGTGTGTGTGTGTGTGTTAGATAAAGCTGCCTTTGGGATCTGACGCTCTGGCGCCTGAGCCTCTTACCTGCGTCAGGTGGAAAACTTCGGCAGCAGATCTTCATCTTCCACGTCTCTCATCTCAGGGAACATCGAGTTGAAGAAGCACAGGAGTCCGTCGACATTTTAAAAAATGAATTAAGAGTTTGTTTTGCTGCTTTTATACGTCTTGTTGTGTTTTCTGGTCTAATAAATAAACCAAAGTGTCAGTGACTCTGTCAAAGTGTTAAAAACTTTGTATAGTTATTGTTTATTCTCATGGTTCCCAAAGGATGAATTGTTTTGTTTTACACTTCTATCACACACCTCTGCAGCACAACAACAATAAAATATAAATACATTCAATATATTACAGTTTAGGCCCAGGGTGAAAAACAACCAATCAGCTGGTTATATACTGTTATCGATTCACACCTTCAGCCTGAACCATCACATGAAATCCTCTCACCTTATACTACAAGTATGAGGTTTCTGTAGTAAAGAAAAAACCCTTTCACCTGGTGATGTCCCCTATGACATCACCAATATAAGGAAATGCAAGCGGTGACTTCTCACCTATTGCATATTAAAAGGTTATTAAATCTTTAATACGTGCAGGTAATTTAAAGTGAACTGTAACTTGTCATTTTCATTTATTTTAAGTACATTTAGAAGAGACTTCATCACGACTGCAGCACATTTCTTATTGACTTCATGAGGAAACATTCAAATCAACTCTGCAAGTTGTTAAAATTATTCATTTTCAATTTAGAAAAGTATCAGGATAACTTTCAAATTAGTTTGTTTTTTCTATTTGGGATAAAGCAGACCTGCTGATGAAGATCATGTGGTTTGACAAAGTACCAGATTTTTTTGGTCTGGTACTTTCTTTAGTTTATTTCTTGTTTTCAGTTACTAATTCCTCCTCACCTTTGAAGCAGGTAGATTTAAGGGGACATTTAAAACAATACAGAGACAAAACTAAAAGAAAAAACATTTTTAAATCAGGACACACAGTTTAAAAAAATCTTTTAGGAAAAATAAAAGAGATTAAAATGAGTAAAATAGATGAAGTGAAGAGATTAAAACAGGTGAAAGAAATAAAAAAGGATTATGTGGAACTTTTAAATCAGTTAAAAGTGAAAAATACCAAAAAAGTAGATAACAATATAATATATTATAAATAATAGAATAAATATATAATAAACTACAATGATGCACTTGTGAATAAAAACAGATGATAAAGTTTTTATTTCTAAGTGTGTGCTGCTGGTGGGTCCTCTGTCCAGCTCTGGGCCCCTTGACTCATTCAGGGGCCCCTGCAGATGTACTGGAGCCCGGTGTGTGTGTGTGTGTGTGTGTGTGTGTGTGTATGTGTGTGTGTGTGTGTGTGTGTGTGTGTGTGTGTGTTCCTGCTGGCAGGAGTGTGTCTGGCCGCGTGCAGCTCCTCTCTCCCCGTCCTGACCTAGATCTCTGACAGTAAACAGCTGCTTCCTAAAGCGACGTGGCGCTGCCATCAGCAGAACAGCCCGAGAGATAAATGTCAGATTGCAGCTCGGCTGAGCCTCTTGATGCAGCTCAGGGCCGCGAGGTTTGTTTAGCAGATTCACACTTAGCACCAACTGCTGCTGCTGCTGGGGTGTCGTCCCTTTGTGTGTTGTTTTAATTAACACTGTTTGCAATCGTGACGCACAAAAGAGGAACAAAACAAAACCTGAGGCCTCGTGTCGGATTCGGCGAGAACGTGTTGAGCTGATGGACAACGAAATAGAACGAGGCAGAACATTGCTTCAAATACGTAAAAACTGAAAGTGAGACGTGGACTTTTTAGTTGCAGATGTTTATTTGGTTGAGTTTCTAACTTTGAGCAGAATCAAACATTATGATTCTAGTATTGATAGAAACTTCCAGAGTAGTTTTTCATTGCAGTTCATCCTTTATTACAAATCCTCTGCAGTTAATGACAAAATGCAGTTTCTTGCCCCTTTGATTGGTTTTAACCCCTGAAACTATTTGTTTTTGATTTTTTATGATATCGATTAAACCTTGTGGATCAATTATCTTCTCGGCAGGATGATGTCATGAGTCAGTTCCTTCCAAAAAGTGTTCAAAACAAATCTCTGCTCGAGGTAAAGTCAGTGTTAGGATGTGAGAACTCTGTGGTGAAGGTCGAGGGAAAGATGGGGTTAAATTTGGGTTTTAATAAATACTTGAGGTGTTAGAACCTGGTCTCAATAATAAGGGAACTCTAATACTTATAGTTGCCTCCTGAGTTCAAGTCCAATGTCGCGTTGACCCGTCTGTCCACTAAACCTCCCGGAGGCCCATGACCCTCAAGGGCCCGAAAGCCTGCAGCACCATCTCATTAGGCTCCTACATTAATCCATGAATCGTGAATATCTACACCAGCAAATACAATATCATCTCTTAAGGCTTCTCCATCGACAACCTTGTTGTCCTTTCCTTGTATCAGACCTGTAGGAGACTATGTTGTTTGCAAAGAAATATAACTCACATCTCAAACAGATGATATTCACGGTTTTAAAAAAATTGTCTCTAGATTTTAAATTTTGCATTATTTGGGTAAAACAACCTAATTAGACCCACGTCCTGCAGATGGTTCGGTCACAGACGTATTTTACCTTCGACCGCCGCCGCCGCTGAGGATTAGTTCAGATGACTTTAGATTAGAGCTCCTGTGGAAATGCAGAGGAAGCAAGATTACAGCAAATGAGGCTGAACTGAACCAAGCATTGTTTCACGCAAGCAACATTATATTTATTTTAACCGATGAAGGATGAACTGGAAAGAGAAATATGTTCTTTCACAGTGTCATCCTCAAACATCCGATATTTCAGAAGCGTCTGAAAGTTTCTCCTGAGTTTCATGGTCTCGTAGATCATCAGGGATTTTATCAGGAGGTTTGGGATTAAAGACAGATTTGTATCTGATTGATTGATTGATTGATTGGTTGATTGGTTGTTTTGTTGATTGGTTGGAGACAGCTCTCGCTCCGTCTGTTGTTTCCTTCCTGTCAGGTTTTATTTTATGCTTTTGACAAAATAACCAATATTTCAGTTGTAAGGACTTTGATGATTTATGAAATTAATGTTTAACAAATAAAAACATTTATACAAAACATCCCAAAATCCTACAACCTTTGAGATATAAAAAAATATATTCTACTTAAATACCTAATCAAATATTGATAAATACATTTAAAAGCTTGTGTCTGTGATGATTGTACAGTAGCACCTCAGTGTTTACAGTTCGATCTCCATTAACCATACAGTCCACTGAGCTTTAATGGGTCTCTAATACCCCCACTCAGCCCCCCCCCGACCCCACCCCGCTCACCCCCTCAAACCTTCACCCCCCCCTCACCCGCCCTCCTCCTCCCCCCCCCCCTCTGGCTCATCGCTGACTGCTGACACAGCCTTTACTCACCGGTCTGAAGCAGCTCTTTGGCCGCGCGGCTCAGCGGGTTCGTTAAGGTTTTCTGAGGGGTGGGGTGGGGTGTGTGTGTGTGTGTGTGTGGGGGGGGGGGTGTTGGTTTGGGAAGAGGTGGTGGGTGGAGTGCAAAGGGTCAAGCCAATGGGCAGCTGGGATTATCACCGGCCCGCCATCTGCCGTCCAAATAATATAATCAGTGTGAGGAAATCAATGGCCTGAGTAAATATCACACGTCTGCTCATTTCACCCAGGGGGGGGGTGCTCCTCGCTTGAGTTCTAGTCCCAAAACATCCTCAGTACCACCTGTAGATGGGTTTTATTCAAGAACATGAACAGCACCAAGTTCTGTTAGAACCACTTTTGGACAAGAGTCCCAATGAGGATCGATAAAGCTCCTTTACCAGTGATCAGAAAACCACTAACACTCACTGACTGGTGCAGTGGGAACGGATACAGGACAGAATTCACTCCCGGGTCACAGGATTCTCCAGCAGACAGGTTTCAGGTTCACTGGGGGATAAGAGGGAAAGTTAAACTCCTCGTCTGGCAATGGTAAAGTTCCTTGGATCTAAAACACGTCTTCCTGCAAACTCTGGTGTGAAAGAGGTCAAGTGCAGCAGCTCCCAGGTTCAGGTTCACTGCCATTTCAATACATTTGCTTTATTTACTAAACAGGCCGTCCCAGCCAATCAGCTGAGGACATGTTCCTCCTGTACACTCGCTCAGACTTTTAGATTAAATAAACATTTTAAACTTGAGGAGATAGAAAAAGAAAAATCACGTTTCTCTTTAAAAAAAATGACCTGACAGAATGCGTCTCCTCATGGATCTCGGTGCAACAGAGAATCATGGGCCGCTGTGGATCAGGAGGTAGAGCGGGTTGTCGAGTAACCAGAAGGTCGGTGATTCGATCCCGGTCTTTTCTCCCCTGGGTGAGCTGCTGAATCCACATTGACCCTGAGAGTCTGAGAGACGTGTGATGGGAGACTGGGCTGCACATGGATCAGAACTCTACTGTGATCATCTCAGTTACATATTCATGGAGGTTTTTATACACTTCAGGAAATTTAAGAAATATCTCCACTTCCCCAAATGGAGGTTTTGATATCCCGACGTCTCAGACTCCGCCTCCGGCTCAGACCGGTTCACGAAGTCCTGGTTGTGTCACACGTGATGAACTAATCTGAACAATATCACCAACAATGCTCCGATTTATCCTCGCAGAACACAGATGCTGCTCCATATGAGTCATGCTAACAACACGCGGAGCTTACAGTCGCTAATTCAAACAGATGCCCCCCCCCTCTCGCCCGCCGGCGCACTTTTTCCCGCCCTTTGAATGCATCGTATTGTTATCTAATCGGCTCAGTCCTAATTAAACTGATATCCACATCCTCTCTTTTCATGTTAGCTCCGAATATTCAAATCTCCAACTGTCCTAATCCTGAGGAAAACAGTTCGAGCACAGCATCGTTCGCTGGAGGATTAGTGAGCGGCGGCACATGTCAGGGAGTGAGAGTGTGGACCGGAGCGTTCTGGATACAGTTACTGAGGAAGAGGAGGGTCTGTCTTTGAAGAGGCTCAGTGAAGCCACAGATACAGAACAGACAGGAAGTGTTAAGGTCTCTGAACACGTTTTTAGACCCGATTTGACCCGATTGCAGGAGGTCAGTCGGTGCCGAACAATCCTGAAGTGTGAGGAGCAGCTTGTTAAATCATCACTGATTGACTCCGAGCTCCTCGATCTCCAACCATAAATATAATTGAAGTTGATCCAATAAAGCCCTGGTACAAGTACATCAAAGTAAAAATGTGGAATATGGCCAAAATGGCCACTAAATGCAAAATAGCAGGCTTCCTGTTGTGTTTTTCCAATTGCACCTAAGACCTTTTTGTTTGTCTGGTCATGATACACCTGTGTATCGATTTTTGTAAAGACCAGTCAATGTGAACACGTTCCAGGGGTCTCGGGGGGGCACCGTTGAGCCATTTTGCGACGCCCATTGAAAATTCCTTCAGAATATGTAAATTTTTACCACTTTCTAACTTTCTGCAAATTTTGGTAAGAATTTGAGCATGGTAAAGCCTTCAAAAAGCCAATTAATTTGCCTGAATAATAATAATAATAATAATAATGAAACTCATCTCAATTTGAAGTTGATCCGATGAAAGCCCTGGTACAAGTGCATCAAACAAAAAATGTGGAATATGGCCAAAATAGCCACTAAATGCAAAATAGCAGGCTTCCTGTTGTGTTTTTCCAATTGCACCTGAGACTTTTTTGTTTGTCTGGTCATGATACACCTGTGTATCGATTTTTGTGAAGATCGGTCAATGTGAACACGTTCCGGGGGTCTCGGGCTGTCTCGGGGGGCACCGTCGACCCATTTTGCGACGCCCATTGAAAATTCCTTCAGAATACGTAAATTTTCACCACTTTCCAACTTTCTGCAAATTTTGGTAAGAAGTTGAGCATGTTAAAGCCCTCAAAAAGCCAATTAATTTGCCTGAACAATAATAATAATAATAATAATAATCCTTACAATTTCAATAGGGCCTCACCTGACCTTTGATGTCAGTGCTCGGGCCCTAAAAAGATAATTGGCTCCGACAGAAACGGGCAAAAGCCAATGAGAGCAAAGTGGAAGCACCAACAACCAGATGTTGACGAAGTCGTGAAGATGTGACTGTAAACAACACAACATGCAACCGACTTTCAGCTCGAACTGTGAAATGCACCAGACACCTTCTCAGCCGTGATTCCATCTGAGCAGAACTCACCACGACCGGTTCAGAGGAATCAGGAACATCTAAAGAAGAGACATCTTGTGAGTGTGGCGTCACGGCTCCTTCATTTTGTTTGTGGTTCCTTTGTGGTCTTTGCCACCGTAATAAACACAGAATACTAAAAAAGCGTAAAGTTCTATATCAACGGCTCACTCCATCGGGAGCAAACCCACGCAGAGCGGAGAAGCTTCATCTCACGCTCACTTCCGTGGGATCGACAAGGAGAATAACACATTTGCTTTGTCCCTTGAGATTTGCCTGAATTCACGAGTGTGTGACCGTGTCCTAACATCACTGCTTGGTTGTTTCTAATGGACGACTCAACAGTTCCACTCCTGGACAGTAGATCTCAGTGTGAGTCATGTTGGGCAAGGCCCAGTGATCCGACTTAGAACAAAGGGTCGTAAAACCTTAGGCCAGGCTCGGGTAACCCCTTACATTTAAAAACCCAGCATTGACCCTTATCTCCATGTGGCAAAAGATCACGTCCTGGTCCCCCACGGTAAGCCCGCCCCTGGGGGCCAAATCCTGACAACTCAATTGGCTGGAGGGCCACACTGACCCCTGACCCCTCCTCCCAGGGGGGAGTCACCTGAGACATGACTTAAAAGGGCTGAACTCACAGACTTCTCCCTCTCTTCACTCAGATGCCCAAGCAACAACAGAACCCCTCCGGGGTTCTACTAGTTAACTCGGTATTTTTAAGAGACTTTCTTTGTACTCCTCTTTTCCACGCTGCTCAAGTTGTTTTCTGACCTCAAGAGGTCTAACCACACGACTCAGTAACTAAGGAAGGGATTAGACATCGAAACAGGAAATTGCTCGCTGGACGATCTCAGACTGTTTCCTTATCCACACGGACTTTACTTTATTCTTTCTCCACACGATCTACAACGGCTACAAGCAGCCGAACGTCCCTGTGAGGCAGCACGATCTCCGCTGCTGCAGAAGAAGACCAAGCTTCATCCCGTCACGGAGCATGACTGATCCGCTCCGGTCCGGCCCAGCTGCGGTGCTCACGGGAGCTCGCCTGAGAGGCCAAGACATTGTTCACTGGACTTCCGGGAGATTCGCGCCGAGGCGCAGGAAACCCACGAAATCACGGTCACAGTAAGAGGCTTATGTTGTCTGGGCAGATGTTAGTTTTAATATGTAGCGTGTTGATTTAATACTTGAGTGTATTTTGTTGATGGAACTTCCGTGTTCCATTGTTTTAGCCGGCCACTACTCCGAGCCGCTACTTCCGGTTTCCGGTTGGATCGCAATGTTTTGTGTTGCAGTAAATAGGGCCGCGAGAAGCGCCTCCGCCCGCACTGTTAACGTCTGTGTGAGTCTGCAGTGATTTCACCGATCAGAACCTCGGCCCACAACGCTCGCTTGAGGGCTGAGGGGTGAATCACTGTTAACTCATCTCAGACGTATTTTTAAGAGCTTCTTTGGACTCTCCTTACATGTTTTCTCATGTTCTCTCTCTCTCTCTCTCTCTCTCTCTCTCTCTCTCCTTCTAAACCGACCTATACACACTTCTGACCTGTATTTATAATACAGGTCATGTCACATAGTTAAATCTATGCTTAGAGAGGCTGAACACATCTGGAAACCATTCGGCCCCCAAAGCCAAGCAGAGATAAGAATTCTCTTTGTCTAAAATTTCCTTTGTGTAATTCATGTGACGACCACCAGTGTGCGCTCCGGCCACATGGTGTCATTAACATAGACTCCATCTTGAATAACGCAAGTTAACCCACCATTTTGAGTCTATTATTGCCACGCCTCCGCTCTCTCTCTCCTCCCATCCTGGCTCTAAATTCATAACGGCTCCGCCATCTTGTTTTGTAGTCAATCCGCCATTTTGAGAGTTTTTAGGCCTTGATTCCACGAATCATGATCGGCCTCCATCTTAGATGTGATGTCACTACGCGTCATCGCCACCCCCCTTCTTTTTCTCTCTCACACACACACACACACACACACACACACACACACACACACATTGATAGACACAGACAGACACACACACACACAGAGACACATAGATGGACCAGAGGTTACATGCGTGTTCTAAATTGTGATAAGCTGCTGTTGTTATCTTTGAAATATGGGAGTTTGTTAAGATGATGAATCATTAAATAACACTAACTTTATTTCACACACACACACATAGACACACACACACAGAGAGACACTTTGACACAGACACACACACACATAGAGACAGACATACATAGGTAGACCGCAGGTTGTCCATGTATTTTCTGAATTGTGATAAGTGCTGCTGCTGTGTTTACCTTTGAAATATTGGAGCTTGTTAAAATGATAAATCATTGAATAACATTATAACTTTATTTCCCCTTTTTAATAAATACTTTTGTAATTAAAGTATCTGTAGTCTGTGATTATTTGTGCATATGTATGTGATTGCAGCTGGATTATGATCGCCTGTGCTCGAACTTAGAAGCCTTCACTGTTTATTAAGTAATCGTTAATATTAAAATATTGACATTATTAATTTGACATTTATCATTATGAGACTGATAATTATAGCTTGACATCGTTGGTCCCTGGGAAACCAGGGTGGTGCCCCCCTTTCTCAATTATTAATATAGATAGTATTATTCTTAAATTGATAATTTTATTGTTTTGACTAATTATTTTCATTATTCTTGGTTGATAACCTTATCATTGTTAATTGACAGCTTGTACTTTCTAATTGATAATTCCTATTTTCTCATTAGTGGTTTTATTGTTATTTGATTACTGATCATCTTCAATTAATAATTTAATTATTTTTGATAGATAATTTTTATTTTAATAATCATATTTCATGATTATTAATAATTAGCCAACGTCAAGTCTACTCCTATTGCACAACATAAATGGTGCCCCCTGTGAGGCGATCTAACTCCAGCTGTATCATAATACTGTGTACAATAATCCAGATTCTTTCTTTTTTTTCCAGAAATTTAATTTTTTTGAAAAATTTAAATTTTTTTTGAAAATTTGATTTTTTTCAAAACTTTTGCTTTCTCTCATTTGGTATTGATCATGATTCGTTGTTGAAGAAGAAAATAATTTTGGAAATTTATTCTTCTTTGCAAAGTTTTATTTTTAATTCATTTGAACTTTTACCAAACCGGTTTACCAGTGCCTGGTGTATCCGTAATTGGCTGCAGATTGCAATCGGTGGTTGTGTTCTCGAGGCACAAGAATCATAAATAATTTAAGAAAGGAGAAAAATAATTCTAGGAATTTATTTCTCTTTGAAAATTTTTATTGTAATCCCTTTGCACCTGTCCCAAGCAGGTATACTAGTGCCTTGTGTATCCGTGGTTGGTTGCTTCTAGCATATAAGTGGTTGTGTCATCTCAATGCACAATAATTATGATTAAATTTTTGAAGAGAGACATAGGTTCGAAACTAATTTCTCTTTGAAGTTTCTTTATTCTTAAATTCCCTTTGCTAAACAGACTTTTGTGTAACTATGGTTGGTTGCTGACTGCGTTTCAGTAGTTAGTAATTTTTATAGGAGATTTTCTGCATGTTTTTTTGATCTTAAGGAGACAAACTAGATTTGAGAGACTAGTTTTGAGAAGACTAGTTGTTGACCAACTAGGTCTTAAGGATTGAGCCACCGAGCTATCCTTCATTGCTACTTTATAGACACAGGGTGAAGCTCACCTGTGTATCTTGTTGTGTAGTTTTTAATTAAGTGTTTTACCCACTTTATCCAAGCAAGCTTGAGCAGTCCACCAGGTGCCTTTTCGCACTCAGAAGATGAGTAGCATGTAACACCGTGGGGCAAGTGCTCCCTCAGGACCAGAGGTCCTATTAGAGACTGTAGCCAGTCTGATTAATTTTTTTTCTAATGATGCGGTGAGTGAATTGAGTGAGTATGATTAAAGTACCTGCGATCGAAAGATCAAGAACTGTCCATGCACTCATCAACCCCACTGGCCCGCATCTGAAAATACCCCATGCTCTGGGTCAACTGACACTCCTCTACCAGCAGAGAGCCGAGCTGCAGACCCAAGAACATGCGAAGGCGCGCAGAGCCATGCAAAGCAGCATGTCGAGCGGAGCAGGAGAAAAACTCCCACCTGCGGCATATCATCGAGACCCGCAAAGAACAGGACCAGGCGGTGCAGGAGCATGCGCAGGTCAAAGGTCAGCAGAAAGGGGGGCACAGTCAAACAGAGCTGTCCCCCCCTCCAGCTGAGATCCCTGATGACAGGGCCAGGAGCTGACGTCATTCCCGGTGGAGCCAGCAGAGCAGAGACACTGGGAGAACAGCTGCGAGCACAGCTCCACAACCCTCATGCAGAGGGAGCTTTGCTCTGGAGAGCCAGACACACCCAGCAGTCCACCGCTCCGACCCACTCAACACCAAAGGGGGAGCAGGACTCAACCCCTAGACGTGCAGTGACCTGCGACCGCTATGAGGCAACATCAAATGCCTGTCCAGCGGACACACAGCATCCACTCCAGCCAGAAGGAACACATCCTGCACGGAGCCATGCTGATCCACATCACAACGACGGAAGGACTCCGTCCTGGAGGGCTGAAGGAGATTCCCAGTCTGCCACTCAGGCAGAGGCGCACCATGACTCACGGTCGCGTCCTGGATGGTCCGCCAACCCCGGTGCAAGAGATGGTGGCCACGAAGATGAGTACCGTGGCACATTCGAGTCAAAAGACACTGATGACTCAGCACCCCCTCAAAGAGAGGAAATCCGCAACCGGCGGCAAGAGCCCCTTGAAAAAGACATTTATCGCTTCGACCCAGACAACCGAGGGTGTAACGAAGACGACACCGTGGTTCTGGCAGTTCAAGTCCAACTCAATGTGGACCCGGCGCTGGAAGATGACAACTTTCCCCACGCCAGGATGAACCCCAGCAAAGAGAACCAGAAACAACGACCCTTCCAACAGGGTGCCCCTCAAAACCAAGGGGGTGAGGATTTCAACCAGCCCCACAAACAGTTTCGACCTCAGCACCTGAATCCCTCTCCACAGAGAAGTAGGGGCTGTAACCAAAGGAAACCTCATCAATACCAGGAGTATAGTGATGGTGACCGAAATCCAACACATGGGATGCATCCGGGCACAGAGGAATTAATACGGAGATGTGTGGATGAAGCAATGAGAGACATTGTGCCACGTGTTCCTCCAGGCTCCCCTAAGAGACCAGACACTGAACCCCGTTGGCGAAACTAGAAGCAGTTGCCCTCCTTCTCCACTCCTAAAGATGACTTCAATGACTGGGAAGGACCGAGGCGCTGCCAGAAACCCCCTCTCACCTCCACACCTGAAAGGGGGAGGGGAAGAAATCCCAATTTTAAAACAAAGACCGCTCAAACCACTCACTCCATCAATAGCTGCATGCTTTAGACCCTCTGTCAGTAAATTGTATAACGTATGTTCAGGTAGTGAACTCCTTAGACCTCGTTGAGGATTTTGAAGTCGTTACCACTACGGTTGTGCAGCCCTCACGGGTACAGTTGGCAATTCAGTCTTGGCAGAAAAATTTCAATATCTGTAGATTTGCAAACCTAGAAATAGGATTTACCATATATTCACAGATTAGCGAACAACAGAACGTGACTCGCCGTTCTAAATGTTTTGGTTTGACAGAATAACACACATGTTTACCTCAAAACACCAGCACCTACTCAAACATTTTCTTCTGTTCCTTTTTCCACTTTTCTTTCATTTCACTCTTCACCGAAATTCATCAGTATGTTAACAATAACTGCCGATAAGCATTATGTGAAATTGAAATGTGCGCCGTGTTTTAGAATATATGTTGTTTAGCCTCTGTCTGCCCAGACAATTACCTCTCTCTGTTTAGACTCATGCCTCAAAGACATTTATGCCTCATGATGAACTAACTTTCAATGCTTCAACTCCACTCAAGGATTACCTCTCATGGATTATCACTGGACTCTCGACCCTAGCGTGCCCTGGAAACTGGGTAACGACCCACTTCCCAGGTCAAAGGGGGACTGTTGGGCAAGGCCCAGTGATCCGACTTAGAACAAAGGGTCGTAAAACCTTAGGCCAGGCTCGGGTAACCCCTTACATTTAAAAACCCAGCATTGACCCTTATCTCCATGTGGCAAAAGATCACGTCCTGGTCCCCCACGGTAAGCCCGCCCCTGGGGGCCAAATCCTGACAACTCAATTGGCTGGAGGGCCACACTGACCCCTGACCCCTCCTCCCAGGGGGGAGTCACCTGAGACATGACTTAAAAGGGCTGAACTCACAGACTTCTCCCTCTCTTCACTCAGATGCCCAAGCAACAACAGAACCCCTCCGGGGTTCTACTAGTTAACTCGGTATTTTTAAGAGACTTTCTTTGTACTCCTCTTTTCCACGCTGCTCAAGTTGTTTTCTGACCTCAAGAGGTCTAACCACACGACTCAGTAACTAAGGAAGGGATTAGACATCGAAACAGGAAATTGCTCGCTGGACGATCTCAGACTGTTTCCTTATCCACACGGACTTTACTTTATTCTTTCTCCACACGATCTACAACGGCTACAAGCAGCCGAACGTCCCTGTGAGGCAGCACGATCTCCGCTGCTGCAGAAGAAGACCAAGCTTCATCCCGTCACGGAGCATGACTGATCCGCTCCGGTCCGGCCCAGCTGCGGTGCTCACGGGAGCTCGCCTGAGAGGCCAAGACATTGTTCACTGGACTTCCGGGAGATTCGCGCCGAGGCGCAGGAAACCCACGAAATCACGGTCACAGTAAGAGGCTTATGTTGTCTGGGCAGATGTTAGTTTTAATATGTAGCGTGTTGATTTAATACTTGAGTGTATTTTGTTGATGGAACTTCCGTGTTCCATTGTTTTAGCCGGCCACTACTCCGAGCCGCTACTTCCGGTTTCCGGTTGGATCGCAATGTTTTGTGTTGCAGTAAATAGGGCCGCGAGAAGCGCCTCCGCCCGCACTGTTAACGTCTGTGTGAGTCTGCAGTGATTTCACCGATCAGAACCTCGGCCCACAACGCTCGCTTGAGGGCTGAGGGGTGAATCACTGTTAACTCATCTCAGACGTATTTTTAAGAGCTTCTTTGGACTCTCCTTACATGTTTTCTCATGTTCTCTCTCTCTCTCTCTCTCTCTCTCTCTCTCTCTCTCTCTCTCCTTCTAAACCGACCTATACACACTTCTGACCTGTATTTATAATACAGGTCATGTCACATAGTTAAATCTATGCTTAGAGAGGCTGAACACATCTGGAAACCATTCGGCCCCCAAAGCCAAGCAGAGATAAGAATTCTCTTTGTCTAAAATTTCCTTTGTGTAATTCATGTGACGACCACCAGTGTGCGCTCCGGCCACATGGTGTCATTAACATAGACTCCATCTTGAATAACGCAAGTTAACCCACCATTTTGAGTCTATTATTGCCACGCCTCCGCTCTCTCTCTCCTCCCATCCTGGCTCTAAATTCATAACGGCTCCGCCATCTTGTTTTGTAGTCAATCCGCCATTTTGAGAGTTTTTAGGCCTTGATTCCACGAATCATGATCGGCCTCCATCTTAGATGTGATGTCACTACGCGTCATCGCCACCCCCTTCTTTTTCTCTCTCACACACACACACACACACACACACACACACACACACACACACACATTGATAGACACAGACAGACACACACACACACAGAGACACATAGATGGACCAGAGGTTACATGCGTGTTCTAAATTGTGATAAGCTGCTGTTGTTATCTTTGAAATATGGGAGTTTGTTAAGATGATGAATCATTAAATAACACTAACTTTATTTCACACACACACACATAGACACACACACACAGAGAGACACTTTGACACAGACACACACACACATAGAGACAGACATACATAGGTAGACCGCAGGTTGTCCATGTATTTTCTGAATTGTGATAAGTGCTGCTGCTGTGTTTACCTTTGAAATATTGGAGCTTGTTAAAATGATAAATCATTGAATAACATTATAACTTTATTTCCCCTTTTTAATAAATACTTTTGTAATTAAAGTATCTGTAGTCTGTGATTATTTGTGCATATGTATGTGATTGCAGCTGGATTATGATCGCCTGTGCTCGAACTTAGAAGCCTTCACTGTTTATTAAGTAATCGTTAATATTAAAATATTGACATTATTAATTTGACATTTATCATTATGAGACTGATAATTATAGCTTGACATCGTTGGTCCCTGGGAAACCAGGGTGGTGCCCCCCTTTCTCAATTATTAATATAGATAGTATTATTCTTAAATTGATAATTTTATTGTTTTGACTAATTATTTTCATTATTCTTGGTTGATAACCTTATCATTGTTAATTGACAGCTTGTACTTTCTAATTGATAATTCCTATTTTCTCATTAGTGGTTTTATTGTTATTTGATTACTGATCATCTTCAATTAATAATTTAATTATTTTTGATAGATAATTTTTATTTTAATAATCATATTTCATGATTATTAATAATTAGCCAACGTCAAGTCTACTCCTATTGCACAACAGTTAATTGACAAAGACCATCTTGATGCTGGATCGTGATCTGGCTGCTGACCAGAGACTATAATGCAGCAGGACTACTTGACAGTATTGAAGTTATCCTTCAAAATGTTTACCCTCATCGATGCTGCTAAAACCTTTATCCTGATGATGTTCTCCTCTACACATCTGTGTCACTTGTGTCCGTCCTGGGACACGGATCCTCACATGTGTCTCTCTGAGGATTCTACGTGTGTTTACCTGTTAAAAGGGTTTTCAGTAGTTTGTCCTGACTCTTGTTGAGGGTTAAGGACAGAGGATGTCTCACCATGTTAAAGCCCTATGAGACGAATTGTGATTTGTGAATATGGGCTACACAAATAAAATGTGATTGATTGACCTTAAATTTGATGAAACTACAGGTATAACTTCGTGCAGTTCTTTTTTTCGGACGCTTCTACTCGACTCACACTCTTCTCGTTGGCCTTGGATTCGTGCGTCCACCCCACCCCCCCAGCGGTCGGGTCATGTGATCAGGACGGGAACTCGAGCCGTCCCTCAGCAGCTCGCTGTGGCTCCGCTCATTATCTTATCTCCCATTGTCGCCCGCTGTAATTCCCCCCCCTCATGATTGATGATGTCGCTGTCTGATTACACCAAGACAAAACCCACCGAAGATCAGCTTTCATTCCTGAGGCCAACTGCACCAGCTCCACGAGGCCCCCAGGAGGACCACGGGGGGGGGGAGCTGTGCGGCCGCATGTACACTGTATTTCTGAGCAAGAATCAGCTGAGTTACAATCTGTGGTTTAACATGAATCCTGTTTCTACACAAGGAATAATGCAGTTCCTGTACTTATACCTTTGTGAGGACCATGTCAAGGTGAGCACATCCTGGTCCTCACTTTGTCATTGGTCTGTTTCAGGGATAAGAGTTGGTTTTAGGGTTAGAATGAGGTTTAGGTTAGAGTTAGGCATTCAGTTAAGGTTAAGGTAAGGGGTTAGGGAATGGATTATGCCAAAGAATGTCCTCACTCAGATTGAAGTCCTTCACCTTTCAACATGACTGCTGGGGTTCAAACACAAAACCAACACGTTACATTTCTATCAAACTTGTAACTGAGGTGTGTGTGTGTGTGTGTGTATGTGTGTCTGTGTGTGTGTGTTAGTGTGTGTGTGTCACAAAGGAAGTAAGGAAGCTGTGTGTTATAAAACATTCAGCCTGAAGTCTCCTCTGGTCAAATCAGAAAGCTGACCTGTGAGACAGCCTGGTCTCTCCGTGCGGCAGGTGGAGACAGACGCCTCATTACCGCTGCCACAGGAGACAAAACCAGGCCAGGAGTCGATGCCCCCCCCCCCACCCCCCCCTCGACGCTGGCGTTGAGTTTCCACACGGCAGCGTTGGGCCGGCGCTCATCTCTGACCTCAGGTCGCTGGCAGAGTCACATTAAAGTTTCAGAGGACCCAAAGGTCCCCGTCAGGAGTGTTAACAAACAGCATTGTCCCGGCTCCCCACCACTCAAAGGCCCAAGTGTAACAGGGCACCCCCCCCCCCCTCAGTGGCCGGGGCCGCCCCCCCGGGGCCACAGATACAGTGACACCCCCCCCCCCCTCAGGTCCATCTGCAACTCTCTTCAAGTCACACGGCCGAACGGAGAGAGTTCCTCTGTTCTGTTTCCTGTGAGCTCAGAGTGAAGCGTCTCCTCCGACCTGAATTAAACATGAGTTCTGGAGAAAGAATCGGTCGGAGCTGCAGGTAACGAGCGAGCGGTGGGATCAGGCTCGGATGATAGGATTGCTGTGAGACTGAGGCTGATCACATTAAAGGTGCAGTCCGAGTAAACAGGCCGTCACAGCCAATCAGCTGAGGACATGTTCCTCCTGTACGCTCGCTCGGACGTCTCAGACTTTTAGATAAGATAAACATTTTAAACTTGAGGAGATAGAAAAAAAAAAAATCTAATTTCTCTTTATAAAAATGACCTGACAGATATTTCTCAATCTTCAAATTATCAATTTCTGGAATACATATGTTTAGTCCGAGGGAAAAACAACTTTTACTGACAGTAAAATTATCAGAATTTTGTGATATTTTATAAGACAGCAGCAAAAAGCTCTGAATACTTTGCCTCAAAATGTTTACGTAAAAAACAAACTTTCTCTATTTTTGACTGAGCGACAAACTCACACAGATTTTTGAAAACTACATAATAGACATTTATACCACAATAAAACCTTATAAATCTATATCTCTCAGTCCTGTTGATCAGTTGCATCTCATAGGAAGTCACGTCACGTCTGCTCTGTTATTGCCCCTGAACGCCTCTGACCCCCCGCTGCTGGGATAAGATCATATTTATCTGGGATTGCTGGATGTTCATATTGTTCATATTGAAGTAAAACAATGAAAGCACCTGCTCCAGATTGGATGACATCACTCCGACATGCGGCGGCTTAGCGATCGAGGTAGAAACGAGCTGAACATGAACAACAACTAACTCTAAAGGATTTGTTTATCCTCACAACACAACTGTTGTGTGCATATTGTGGTTTAATTATTTTTTCCAACGTATTGGGGTTGTGGAGTTTGTGTACTAACCAGTGGCTCCACGTGGATTTGGATTCTTTCCTCGAGTATAACTGCAAATAAATCAGAAAAAGTACTGAATTTTGAGTCATGCATTTCAAATTTCAGACAGTAAAAGTACAAAATGTTCTTTCTGTATTAAAATTGAAAGTACTCGAACAATCAACCTCGTTATGTATCTCTAAAAAAACATATTAAACGTGTACTCTGACAGTGAAGATCTTTTATGATCAATACTGCAGCCAGCTCCCAGGGGGCGATAGAGCAATTTAGCTTCACTTTTGGGGGTCTGTCATTTATTTTCCATTACTACACATAGTTTAGTCCAGTGGTTTCCAGCTTGGCGGTCAGGATCCCTCCAAAAGTCACGAGATAAACGTGAGGAAACATCAAATGTTTTCCCTTTGAACAATGTCATGAAACCACCTTTAAGTTAAATCTCCTGAAAACTCTTCACATCTAAAAACACGTCAATCGAATGTTTTACAACGTCTGAGGTTCATGAAGAAAACTATTTCAATCATGAGTGTTTTATTTTGTAAGTTGGTAAAACTGAAAAGTATCTGGCAGCTGAGTCAAGTCATCAGATAAATGTAGGAGCAGCAGAAACTGCTTCACTTCTTGAAATGGGATAGAGCAGAATTACAAAGCAGCAGAAAATGTAAATACTCAAGTTCACTGAAGTGTTTGAAGTAACTTTGTAAGTCTCAGTAACTTCCCTGTAGTTTTTAAATCAAAATAAAGTTCTCAATCAGCGCAGAAATCTTTTTATTAAATGTCATTATCTTTATATTTTGATGATTTGAAGAAGTGAATCCAAAAGGAAGTTGAATGAATGAGGAAAACTTTGAATTAAAATGTTTATTGAGAAACAACGACAACAGAAAATAAAGATCGTTACAAATGTCGCGATTATATAATCGTATATTTTCTGATGTATAATAAAATCTCCACATCAGCAGACTGATTTATAAAAGGTCTCTGTGAACATGAGGAAAACCACCGTCAGGTCAAATGAGGTGTTTGCTGCCATCTAGTGGTTCGGTCCTGAGCATCAACCACCGGAGGAAACATGTGAATCTCATCATGGAACAACTGCAGCAGAGTGTGTGAGAGTAAATGTACAAAAACAACTGATCCTAAAAATCAAACACTTATTCCATCCTTTCTCTTTGGAGAAACTGTAGAAGAGCTCTATTTTGTGTTTCAGTCCTTTAGCTCCGTTTTCTTCGGGATCCCACGATGGATCAGAAAAACTAAAACCCCAGAATTCACCACAAACTGGATGAGGCCCATCGCTGAGATCCCGTAGTTCACGTACAGGAAGCCGCCGGCGGTCGGGCCGACCGTGCGCAGCAGGTTCTGCACCGACGCACACAACCCGAGCATCGTGCCTGTGAAGAAGCAGGTCAGGGGGGTGAGGATAATAAATACATCTGTAAAACTTGTTTAGTTTAATCATGTTGAACGAGCTGAGAGTCGATCGTGAGGTTCTTTTGTAGTTATACATATTTATGTGGGTTTAACTTACAACAACACTGTGCAACTGTTGTATCTTTCAACAGCAGATTGAGTGTGAACATGGAGAATGTTTCCTCTTAAATTTTACACTCAATATTCAGCAGGAAATGTTTCAAATATGAAGAATTCTGATCAGAGTTTGGTGGATTTGTTTACAGCCGCAGCTCAGGATCCTGGGTACTGCGCTGCAGGGGGCGCTGTTGCTCAGTAAAAGTGACACAGTGGTATTTTATTTAACTTATATATATATATTTAATTTTTTGTTTTAATTTAGTTAAAACTAAATTAGTATTTTCATTGTAATTTTTTGTCCTTGAATTTATATTGTAATCATATCTTAGCAATTTGTGTGATATTTGTATTATTTATTGTATTTATTTTATTTTATGCTGCCATATGTTCAGGTTGGGGAAGGTTCTTGTATGTATGTTAATTGATGTAAATGTATAAAACTGTATAAAACCAATAAATATATGTTTAAAAAAAAGTGACACAGTGTTGCTGTTTCCACGCCCGTCAGTGATATGAATGTGTCATACATAATGGGATGGAATGTGTGTGTTGGTTGTGTGCGCTGCGGGGGGGGGGCGTCACCTGTGTCGGACGCTGGGACGCTGTTGGTCAACATCGTGCTCGTGATGACACCAAATACACTGAGAGAAAACATCATGGGGACGACGTTGAGGCAGAACTGGAACACAGTCTCGATGTAAATCTGCAGAGGAACAGAAATATCTGGATTATTACAGTCAAAGATGAACAGGGAACATTTTCCTTCCCCTTCTGGACCAGGACTTCCTGGATCAGGTCCCAGTGCAGGAACTGGTGATGTCCCGGTGTGTGTCTGTGTCTCACCTGAGCCAGCCCGACCAGAGCCGAGACCCCGATGGACAGGAGCAGCAGCGAGCGCTCGGAGTATCTCATGGTGAGAGGGCCGAGCACCGCGCCCTGGATCACCTGGAACAAGCATCTGTCATCAGCATACAATCACACAAAGTCTCAGGTTTCAGTTTGAGTCTGGACACCAACCATCGACACGATGCCGAAGTACGCCATCATGTAGCCGTTCTGCTCCGGCAGCAACTTGAAGAAGTCCAGCGCAATCACCGAAAACATGACTTGAAAAATCCCTGCGGAGAGAAAGAGGAACCGATTTCTATGAACTTGTTATTTCTATTAAACCGTAAATCAAAGACGGCTGCATCTTAAATATTTATTGAGAAAGTTCATTTTAGTGTTTGCGAGACGCAGCTACACAGACCCAACTGAGCACTGATGATATTCACTTTTTTCAGGTCAGATGGAAACATTTGATCTCATATAATTAATACGATAATGTCTGAAAACAAATTAAAACTGGGATGAAATGTGAGACTTTAATAAAAAATCTGTGACTCGCACCTGATGGTAAACCTGCGACTATCTTCACAGCAAACGTCAGAGCGACTCCTGGGAACTTCATCAGTCTCGTGATTTCTCCCAGGTTGAACAATGACTTGTTTTTGTCATCACCTGCAAAGAGAAGCAAGAGAACTGATGTAAAACACACAAACCAACACCCGCCAGGTGATGAGGTCTCCAACAGACAAATGACCACAAGTGAATTATGTGAAGATACGACAACAGAGTTAGAGAAGCAGAAGTAGAGTTCTCTGAAGAAAAGATCTTAAACTGCAAAATCCTCCTCATCACCTTTTTTACTACACAAAATATAATATCCATTAAGTGACGTGAGGGGCGTTCAGCTGCAACACGACACTTCACCACTAGATGTCACTAGATTCTGTGTTTTCTGTCATCTTGTGTAAAAGTGAGAGAAAAGTATATAAACATAAAACCTGTTTCTATAAATCTTACCCCAAACCCAAGCAACATATTTCCTCTTAAAAACTTAAAACAATGACAAAAGCTGTATTTGCTTCTAGTTCAGGATCATATAAGTCCCATTCATTTACACTTTAAACAAAGCTTGGATTGACATTAAAACTCTAATTTACAGTAGTTATTTTCATTCATGATTAATCAGCTGATCACTTTTTTAAAGTAACCTAATTAACCAATTAGTAAAAGACAGATATTAAAAAGCTAACAGTGTGAAGCGCCCTGCCTCTAAATCAGGGGTCACCAACACGGTGCCCGCGGGCCCCTGGTCGCCCGCAGGGACCCCGCGAGTCGCCCGCAAGGCATGCTCTAAATTAAAAAACGAAAAAATAATTAAATTTGAAATTTAAAAAATAGTCTAACCGCCATCTCACTCTATGCCAATGATTCTCAAACAGCTAGGGCGCGTGACCGGGAGGGGGACGTGTGTGTGTGTGTGTGTCCAGACAGCACACACACACACAGGCCCCGGGGCTCCGCCCCCAATCATTCGCTCAGAGCAGCGATTCTCAAACTGTGTGGGGGGCGCGACCGTTAGGAGGAAATGTGAGGCGCAACTAATATTATAGCCGAACTAATGTTTTGACGTCTGCATCTCTTTAACGGCGGAGCAGTAAACAAATCGCTCTTTCCCTGTAGCCAGTGGTCTGCAGCCCGCGGCCCACGCGGCCCGCACACACTCAAGCCCGATTTATACTCGGCTTTTTACGCACGCACGCGAGAGACGCAACACGCCCCTCGCCTACTTGCGGGGGGCGTGTTGCGGCTTGCGTGCTGCAACACGCAGACCTCACGCAGCCCGCAAGGCTTGTGATTGGTCTGCTTACTACATCCCGTCCGGAGTCTAGTTTCCGGCTTCAATCCCGGAAACTGCGGAAACCACGGAAGATTTAGAAGAACGAATATAGACCGAAATAGAAGAGCACTTGGCAGAAAAGATCCAAAACCATGTCCACTAGTATAACCCGTCACTAACCGGCGGATTTGTCCGCCAGAAAAAGGCTCTGAGGAGCCGCCGTGGCGATGTAAATTAACGTGTGCCACACACGAAGAAGAGCCGACTTCAACAAAAAACATTACTCCGCCTAGTGGTCTGGCGGTGAATTGCGTTGCAACACCCGCAATTGTGAGGGAACTATAAACCAAAACGAGTCCGTAGAAGCTAAGTGCGTGCGTGCGTAAAAACCGACTATAATTCGGTCTTCAAGCCCCGGGGCTCCGCCCCGCCCCCACCCACTCACTCAGAGACACACACAGTGGAGAGCATCGTTCACGTGAAGCAGCCGGTCAGGGACAAACAAGAGACAGTGTTCAAAAACCAAGTTGAAAAGATAGTACAATGAAACCTGTCTTGCTCTTGGGTTCACAGTCAATGTGGTAGGACATGAGGAGAGACTAGTGTGTATTTTATGTCTGAAAACAAACAAATTAAGAAGACACTAAGAAACATTACACCCTGTTACATGCATGTGTTCTTTTTGGTTGAGCTTTATCATCTTTGTGACAAAGTGATTTTAATTGAATTATTTTTTTCTCTATTTTTTAAAAAGTATAGACTGATGGAGGAATGTAGTGATAAATGTCACCAAGTTGAAAAGAAAGTAAGATGAAGCCTGTCTTGCTCTTGGGTTCACAGTGAATGAAGGAGAACATGAGGAGAGACTTGTGTCTATTTCAGGTCTGAAAACTCTGGCAGCTGACAGTATGAGACCCAAAAAATGAAGAAGACACTTAGAAACATTACACCGCAGTCATATGCATGTGTTATTTTTGGTTGAGCTTTATCATCTTGTAACAAAGTGCTTATAAGTGGTTATTTGGTTATTTTTTATCTACTTTTGAAAAAGAACAGACTGATGGAGGCATGTAGTGATAAATGTCAGCAAAAGTACTTCAATTAAGTTGAATTTAAGCAAAGTTAAAACAGTTTAACAGAAATAAATGTTGCATGTATTAATATATCTGTTTCCTACAATCATTGTTGTGGAAATCATTGTTAATAATTATTTCGAGGAATAATTAACATTAACTTGATCAGACAGTCTCTTCACATATATTATTAATAATATTAAAAGGTGATCTGTGCAACTCTGTTATTCAGGACGTTTGTATCAAACAAGCAGTGGTGTATAAAGTACTTGAAAGCCATACTTGAGTAAAAGTACAGATATCTTACTTGAAAGTGACTTCGGTAAAAGTAAAAGTCACCTGTCAGAAAATGACTTGAGTAAAAGTCTTAGAGTTGCTCATATTAAATGTACTTAAGTATCAAAAGTATCTGGTGTTGAAATGTACTTAAGTATCAAAAGTACAAGTACCAAAATTAAAAATGCTAAGTGCTTTTTATAGTAGGCCTATACAGACACAAAACAACCCAAAATTGTTCAGTTCAGGATTTATTTCAACTGACTGAAAAATTATAACAACAATATATATATATTAGAGCTGTCAAACGATTAAAATATTTAATCGCGATTAATCGCATTTTGTCATAGTTAACTCGCGATTAATCGCAATTAATCGCAAATTTGTATCTATTCTGAATGTTCCTTCATTTATTATTTTTCCATAATTTTACTTTCGTTTTAATGCTCTTATCAACATGGAAAAGTGGATTGGCTTGCTTTATGCAAATGTTTTATATTATTGAAAACAGGGCGGTACAAAATAAAATTATAAAGTGCACATTTCAGGTAAACAAGGACTCAGCCTATAGTGCAGTTAAACCATGGCTTAATATTTTATTTTTTTCAAGTTGTGAACTGCTGTGACCCGGCTGTGAACATAGCAGTCAGGCCTCTTATTTCAGAAACGATGAACCATAACAGTCAGGTTACCAATAAAAGGTTAGCCTACTACTTCTTTGCTTTAAGCTAGCTACTCAAACAGACAAGCAACAAAATAACAAACAAACAAAATACACAGGCAGGTGTCGGCCTACTTTGAAATAAATGAAACACAGAACTTTGTAGGGCTATTTGAGTCCTCCCCTTATTTGTGGAAAATGTATGAAATAAGAAGTACCCTATTTTTAAATAAATAAAAACATATAGCTGCAGCCTAATAGTGTAACGGACTGGGTTTATGTTTATGTTTGGTTTTGACGTATGCTCAGTAAAACACTGTTGAAGGAGCGCTCTGATGTCTGACGGTCACTGAAGGGGTCTGGGTGGGACATGTGACTGTTTGGACCAATAGGATGGGGGGATCGGGGATCAATGAGGAAGTGAAGTGTTGATGTCTGCGAGTGACGGAGTAACAGCGAGAGGTGCACATGTTCGTGTAGAGGAAAATACCAGTTACTAAACCACGAAGAAGTTGCGTGTCCTGTGGGACGCTACAATAGCTTTAAAATATATAGTTTAGGTGGCGAAATATTAAAACAAAAAGCGAGAGCAGGTCAGACTGGAGGCGAACACAGATACTGAAGCTGCAGCTGCAGCTCTGCTTTAACTCGAGTTAAAAAAATTGACGGCGTTAAAATGGGTTTGCGTTAACGCCGTTAATAACGCGTAAAACTGACAGCCCTAATATATATTGTATAATTTTACAAATTTTGAACCCGAGATGCTGAGGTTAAAAAAGTATTGGACAAGTGCATCTGAACTTCTAGAGACAACAAAGAATCAACACAACAGAATAAATAAGTGCCTCTTGATTCTACCTAAGAACACTAATAGACCAAATTAACCTTTTGTGTCTATTAGCTGTATTGTGTAACTGCCTGGATGTTTACCTGCCTGTATACCTGCCGCCAGCTTGTCCACACATCTACATGTAAGCCTGTTTATTTATCATTAGACTATCTTCACTGAATGGGCCTGTGTTTGTGTTTGCATTTGTTTGAAGCAGGGTGACAATACACCTGTAGGGACGACAAAGTGAAGACACAACCCTGCTTGAAGTTGTACACATTAGCCAGTTTGTACAATACATATTTAAAGACTCAACAGCTTCTAAGTTGTGTTGAGTCAGCACAAAGGGCGACTCAGGATTGGAATTGGCAATATATAGATATATAATATCTTTGCAAAAATTATATTTGCATTATAGTGAGTGGAAAACTGGGCCTGATTACCCAGGGTTCCATTTGGCGAGGTCCATTAAAAAACCTGAATTGTGTGCGTGAATATGCAGTCGTCCACGACACAGTGTTTGTTTTTGGTTGTGTTGGCTGAAAGTTGTTTTTGCGTTTGTTTATATAATTGGTTGTGTTGTTTGTTTTTCCATCTCGACTTGTTTTAAATCTGTTTGTTTTGTTTACTTGGACGTGTAAGACTAAGTGATAGTCTATTTACCAACAGTTTTTGTTTAAACCAAATACTTCCAATATTTTCTTTAAGAAAAGTTAACCACTTGCTGCTTCGAGCTATGTATTTATGTGCAGATGTTGACACGAAGCAGGAAAGGGTAAACGAATGTGAAGCGAAAAAGGAATACCTTCAAAAAATTATGTAAAGTCACCTAATAAAGGCCCTCAAAAACCAAATTCATTTGCCTGAATAATAATCCTTCCAATTTCAATAGGGCCTTACGTCTGTCAGTGCCTGTCAGTGCTCTGGCCCTAATAATAAAGACTGAACCGAGCTCCTGCAGGAGCAAGAGAACGAGAGAGAGAGAGAGAGAGAGGTGCGCCGTGCGTAAAGCTGCACGTTCCACCAACCTCTGCTGCTCAAGTAACGAGCCAGTTTTGAGAATGTAAGAAGTAGAAAGTACAGATATTTGTGCTCAAATGTAGCGAGTTAAAAGTCGTCAGGAAAATAAATACTCAAGTAAAGTACAGATATGTGAAAAATCTACTTAAGTACAGTAACAAAGTATTTCTACTTTGTTACTTCCCACCACTGGAAACAAGTAGCCCTTCGTACTACTCAGTACCTTCGAAGTAGCTCTCAGTCTAAAAAAGGTTGGTGACCCCTGCTCTAAATGAATATGTTCTTGGGGAAAAAGTCAGAAATCAAAAGAGAAAAGCATTATTCATATTGACCAAATGTGGTTTCAGTTGAACTATAACAGGGAAACTCAACGATCCAGAACACCGGCCTGTGTGTCAGCAGCAGTTTATACATGCTACAGACTGGGAGAGATGAAGAGAAGCTGCAGGAGGAGACGTGTCTCACCTTCTGAGCTGCTGCTTGAATCTTGATCTTTGGTTGTTTTGGGGATAAACTTTAAAACCAGCAGCAGAGTGAAGAAACTCCCCACTGCACCAAAACATGCAGTGAACGTCTCCCTGGGAAACAGAGAGTCGCATCAGAGTCAGGAGGAAGCGTGGGGAAATCATGTCAACGTCTGTATCTGGTTGAAGGTGAACACGTTAGGAAACAGTTCCACGAGGGAAGGAGAGTTCCACAGCGAGAAGCTTTACTGTGAAATCAGATTCCAGACGTGGTTCTCATCCAGAGCCTCTTCTGGAAACGCTCAGGAAAGTGTCCAGACTCTAGAGCTCGTCTGAAAGCTGCTGCCCAGCCTCACTCACCCGTAGCGCGTGTTGAGTTGTCCGCCCAACGTGGAGCCGACGATCATGCCGATGCCAAAACTCAGACCCAGTTTGGATAAACCATCCGCCCGCTTCTCCGGGTGGGAAAGATCTGTGATGACCATCTGAGACGCTGCAGACCAGGAGGAGGGAGGAGAGAAACAGAAGTGAAATTAACCCAAGTTAGATTATGATGAGATGATGCTTTCTGATGACTCTGCTCATGGAGAGCGTTCACGTTTCTGTGTCATCGGCCCACATGTTGTTGTTTGTTTTTTTTATATATTCTTTATTTTTTTTGACAGTTGTTTACAAAAACTTACATCAGCCCGGCAAGGGCAATTTTCTTTCTTCTGCTGTCAACCTTTTTCAAAATTGGGTAACTTTGTACATTTTGGGAGAGGTACAGTGCGTACATGTAGACAATAATCACAGATCAGTAGGGAAAAACAAATTAATTAATAAAAACAAGCCGAATAAAAAACAACAACATGTGAGAGGGTGATTTGAGCGAGAATGGGACAGAGGTCGGTGAGGCTTGTTAAATCAAGGCAACATTACAGGGTCATTCATTCAATACTTCCTCAAAGTCTGGCCTGAGGGGTTTTACATATCTCACCCATTTGCTCCATAATTGGATGAACACAGTTTTACGAAGACAAAAGGAGAAAGTAATCCTTTCCATAACATTAATGTCATTTACTATATCTATCCACTCCTCTATCGTGGGCTCAGGAAGCAGCCAGCGCCTTGTGAGCGCTTTTTTACATGCGGTTATTAGTTTGCCAATCATATATTTATCTGGGCGCCTTGTTTGAAAATCAACATTTCCCAAAAATAATGCTATAAATTGCAGGGGCAGGTCAGTATTAAGAATGCTTTTTCCCACATGTTGTTTTTAAAGCAAAGTCAGTAGTGGTAGTAAAATGAACACACAGGGCAAACACACACAACCGTTCACTCTCACTACGAGTCTCCAATCAACCTCACCACAATCTGATTGTCGTTTCACTGTGGGAGGAAGACAGGAGACGCAGGGAGAACATGCAAACTCCTCACAGGAAGAACCAGGATTCAAACCACAAACCTCTTTGCTGTGAGGCTTCAGCTGCTTCACCCTGACGGTTGAGACGCTTCGTGCCCCGAGCCGACACAAAGTTTGCTTTAGGAACATTTACTCTTAGTTTACCTTTTAAAAACAAACTAATTCAGAAAATGTTCCTACAGGCTCCTTAAGGGCGTCACACCCACAGCAAACACTGACCCAGGGCCCGGAAGAGCTTTATCTATGTTTGAAATGTGATTGAGAGAGGAGGGCTGTAGCTGGGGGGGGGGGGGGGGGTGCTCACCAGGCAGGACGTGCATGAAGACCGTTGGGATTTTGTGCAGGAACAGCATCAGAGGATTGCTTGCTACGGCCATAAGCAGAAAGAAAACCACAGTTGCACCAAAGGCCAGAGACAAAGCTGCTCGTGCTCCGTGGAGATCTGCAAACCTGCCGACAGGAACGGACACACAACGTTTACAGCCGCACAAAAAACACAACAACGCTGACGACGATGACCCCGGGAAACACATCAAGAAAAGGCTCCATGCATTTTGTTTGTGTCGTCATCGTTGATTTTGCACTCACCTTCCAAACACCGGACCCCCGAACAGCTGAATGACGCCCACCGTGGTTTGTAAATAACCAAACCACAAAGTGTCGAAGCCCAGTTTCTTTGCCAAATACTAAAAGAGACGTGAAGAAAGTACAGATGTTAAAATACACACAATCTTATTCACAGCGTGTTGATATACAACAGTCTCCTTATTAAACCACCTCCAACTACACACACTCCAAGATATCAGTTCCCAAAAATGTTTACAGTTTCATTCATCATCAATACCCATGAATTATCTATTTTATACATATACTATATCTTCAAATGTCAAAGAGTGCAAATAAATTCATAGATCTGCGTCATCTTGTTTACAAACACACAAACACACAAACTAACAACAAAACAGGGGGGGGGGAAACACAAACCTCCGATTAAAAGCAGACTGAAGATCACGCTGCTTGACGGAAGAAATATAAGAATACAAAATGTAAAATAACTGTAGTGGAGTAAACAAAGATATTTCTGACAGGAATTGTAAACATGTTAAGTGGCATAGAAGTACAAATACCTCCGATGTGTACTTTAGTAAATTCACTGTTGACTCTCTTGACTTTAAGTGTATTTTAAACCTGTTTCCTGTAATGTAAATACTGTGGTGTATTAGTTATACAGTATTATTAGTAAATGTGGTGTTAAAGTGTCTGAATGCATCATTATTGCCTCTGTAGTACATGTAAACAACAGCAAGAACAACATAAACAACAGACATTGAACGCATCTCAGTTTCTTATGTTTTCCTGCAGCTTCTCCAGCCTCACGTTCACGGCCGCCTCGGAAATCTCAGCTCTATGCGCTGACATAACACCGGGTTATCATGATTATGATCATTTTTCAAAACTCACCGGAGTGACAGAAAACTGCAGGAACATGAGCGTCGTGTCCACCGCGGTGATGAGATAAACCACGTTGATGATCCTGCTCCTCCTCCGCCTCTCCTCCTCGGCCCCGGCCGGGGAAACTTCACCTTTTCCGCTCATGTCGCCGACCGGAGGAGCTGCAGCTGCTGGGTCACGTTCCCCGGGAGACTGTGAGGTAACCACCGGGTCCAGAGGGAGTCACCGCCCGCTGAACTCTCCCCTGCAGCCCGTGGACTTTGAGGCGGAGGAGGCGGAGGAGGCGGAGCCGGGAGGTGGACGCTCCCTTCGGCCTGATGCACCGGGAGGAAGGACGGGAGCGAGCCCGGAAGTTCAAATCGTGAAAAGTCCCACCGTACGTGAACGCCCCAAGTTCACTGACTTGAGGCGTTCGAGTGCTCCTGCTGCGCGTCGTAACTTTGGAGATGTATTGAGTTTTTGAGTTAAATTTGAGGCTTATACTTATTTTAATCACCGCATCAATAAATTATTTTTTGTTTTAATTGGCATTACAATTTCTTATAGTAGAATGGGATTTGATTTAAAATATCAAGTTATTCCCACAGCCGTCAGAATGTAGAACTTTTTTCATATCACGACACTACACCTTCTTTCCCTCGTCACTTCACTTCCTCATTAACCCCTGACCCCCCACAAAACCAGCCAATGAGAGCTATGACACTGCATAAATTATTAAATTGTTTAGAAAAATAACATAATTATTCATAAGTATCTTAGTCAGGACAAAGGGCACTGAAAATATGATTGTGGTCTTGTGTCTCACTTTACCCCAGCTAGGGGGTAAAGTGATCCACTTACTTTTTCCACTTTAAAACAACCATAACAACACATGTTGTAATAGTTAAAATCCTGACAGCTAGATTGACAACCACACATTCCAAAACTAATATCGGACTAGTAACAGAATCATGGGGATTGGTCAATTAAGCACATTTATGATTATTATGATTCATGTGATCTCTTGCACACCCTAGCTTACCTGCACATTGTTTCTCTGTCCAATTGGCAGGGACAGGGATATTGTTTTTCTCTGCGTATTCAAATGCCAGTTCACGGCACTTAACTTGAGCAAGGCCATGGAACTGGTCAGCTTGTTGTTTCAAGTGTTTGGCAAGCTCCTCCTCCATCTCATCTGTGAATGTTTTCTTTCCCTCAGCTACTGCACCCCAGGCTACTGATTTTTTTTATGAATCTTTTGAGGGTTGTCTTGTCAATATTTCTATCCCTTTCAGCTTTTCTTAAGGACTTCTTTCCTTGCATGACCTCAGCGGCTGCACTCTCCATCTCTGCGAGGGGTGTGTGGCCCCAGGTTGTCTTCCTGCTGTAGTTTCTTGGCATGGTGGCTTTTCTACAATGTTTATGACATTAAAAATAAAACATATGTAATGTAATATTACACTAAAATACGATTAAGCCTAAACTTAACTTGTGCTTCATGTCTCACTTTACCCCACAGCATTTGTCTCACTTTACCCCGCAGCCAACATTTTAGAAAAAACAACATCTCTTAGCAATTCAGGCTTATCTTCAGCTAGCATCAATCACATGGTTTTATATGTTGGAAGTTCACCAACATGTATGATATAAGTTTTTCTACCTGAATCAATTTGTTTTGACACAACAGTTGATTAAGTTCAAAGCAAAAAAAATTACTTTTACATGCAAAAAACACATTTTTGTGAAAAAACATAATTTCCACAGCACCAAAATCAACTTCTCCTTCATGGCAAGGGGGGAATGGGAGGGGCTTGAAAACATAATGGTCTTATGACTACAAATGTGTTCCATTGCCTAGATACAGGGGGTGTCTCACATTACCCGATGTCTCACATTACCCTGCTCTCCCCTACAGGTTTCAATGAGGGGTATCTGAGCCTGGAACCAATGATCGTAAACCCTCCACCCCCATACAGAGAAAAACTCTTTGATTGGGTTTAGAAACGGAGAGTATGGTGGAAGGTATAGTACAGTGAACTGTGGATGGTGTTGAAACAAGTTCTGGACCAGAGCAGAGCGGTGGAATGACACATTGTCCCAGATGCCAGTGTATTGCATCTGGAGCCTGTGGTTTACTGCTGTGACGATGTTGTGCAATCGGTCCAGAAATGTGAGAATGTGAGGTGTGTTGTAAGGGCCCCTACTGGCGTGACGGAGGAGGACCCCATTCTGTGTAATGGCAGCGCAAAGGGTGATGTTTCCCCCACGTTGCCCTGGGACATTGATGATAGCCCCGTGGTCAATGATATTTCTGCGTCTCTTTCTTGCTTATGTCAGGTTAAACCCTGCCTCATGTGTATATGAATTCATGCAGGATTTCCTCAGCATCCATCTGTAAAACTCTCCGAAATACAGTGAAAGACAAGATTGTGTAGTTCAGCATAGGTCTGGTATACAGTACATTTACATGATAAAGGTTACGTGTGCAGTATGCAACATCACAGTGATAAAGAGAACAATACAAACCTCCACATACTCATGCTGCAGCCTTCTCCTCCTCCGTGGATTCCCCCTCTCACCCTCACTCTTCTTCTTTTTTGAGCACGAGCTCCATTTTGGTTGAAAACAGGTGAACTCTTATTCACACTCTTATCTACAACATTTGTATAGTGCTTAAACCAGATTGGTGTGTCTACAATTAAGCAGTCATGTGTTTGCACACCCAATGGCTGTGTTTAACCAATTGGCTCATAGGGGGGGGGGGTCATTTGACAGTCAGTGCTTAGGAATTGCAAGGAAGTGACATCTTCATATACTTCTGTGTCTAATGTGTACAAGTGTGTTTAGTGTTTTGCAAATCACTGTGTGTATTGTTTTGCAAAAAGTGTGATGCTGACATTGTGTTTATAGTGGTGCAGATCTGGGCTCATGTTATGCTCCTTGAGTGTAAGGTTTTGATAATTGTGTAATACTTTTGATTTTAGTGTTTAAGCAATTGAAAAAAAACTGTAAACTGCGACACAACACGTGACGTCACGCACACACCCACAGTCACGTGATTTCCAGTACATGCAGAGAGGAGGAGCAGCCAGTGAAAGTGTTCAGACTTTGTTCGAACTTCAAGGAGCAGAGCAGGAGACTAGAAGTCTGAGTCTGGTGAGTGTTCAGCAACTTTAATATTATTCATTGTGTAGAAGGGTTGACTCAGTTATATTTGAGGAAACACTGAGTTTTTGTACCTGGCTTAATTGTGTGTGTTTGAGCTCACAGTGTTTTCCCCCTCAGACTGAAGATGAGTGGTTATGAGGAAGAGGACAGAGTAGAGTCTCCAGGGTTCAGATGTGTGTCTCTAAAGAGTGACTGGTCCATGAATCATCCTAACAACTTCAGTAAAGAACCTGGACCCTCACACATAACGTAAGAGACCTGCTACAAACCACAAATGTGAACCTCCAAACTGAATCCTCAGAGAATGAACCAGTGAATGATGTGTTCTGAATAAAAACATGTTTGTGTTTGCAGAGGTCAGGACCACAGACTGAGAGCAGAGTCTCCAGGTTCCAGCTGTCTGTCTCTGAAGAGTGACCAGTCCAAAGGACTTCCTCCAGAGTTCAGTAATGAACCTGGACCCTCACACACAAAGTAAGAGACTGTTTCTACTGTGACCTGCTCTGAAGAGGATCTAGTTTCCTCTAGTGTGGCCCCTGCATTATGACACAGCTTCATTGAAGTTGGTGACTAATCTCTCAGAATAACTCAAAGAGCTCAGACCAAGAACCAACACGCTCCTTATGAAACCACTTTGAAATCCCCTAGTGACTCATTTTGATTTGGATCTGCACCAAATTCAACACAATGGTAAACATCAGTCCTCTGAACATGTCTGTGAAAGAGGAAACCCCCCTCCGATCTGGTTCACAAACCACATCCTTCCACCAAGTTTACTGGTAATCTGTTCAGTGTTTTTTATAATCCCACTAACTAACAAACCAACCCACACACAAACATACTTGGTGAAAACAAAACCTCCTTGACAGAAGTAATGACAAACTGTGACTGTGACATGTGAGTTATCAGGAAATGTCTTCACAGGGAGAGGAAGAGGAGTCATGTTTCTGAGGAGCAGCAGTCGTCCTGCTGTGCTTCGTGTCAGGACGTCCTGAAGGATCCAATCTCCACCAGCTGTGGACACTGGTTCTGCAGACAGTGCATCACCTCATACTGGGACCAGTCTGGCTCTTCAGGAGACTCCTCCTGTCCCCAGTGTGGACAAAGATCCAGAACAGGAGCTGGAGCTCAGACAGCCGGTCAGAGCAGCACTGTACATGTGTCTGCTGATGTCTTCACTTCTGACAACAGCACATGTGGTTTTATTTTGTTCCTTCATACAGCTTCAACATTTAACATCGTTAGAAAAGCACAAAGTTAAAAAGCTTTTATTTTCTGTAGTTTTTCTGTATCTGATGAAAACAATCAGCAGATTCTCAGATTCTCTGTCTCTGACATTGTTTCTTGTCTTTCAGCAGATCGTGGTCTGCAGGAGGTTTTAGATGAACATAAGCTCAGTCTGAGCAGGAGATGTGAACATGTGACTGAAGGAAGTGATGAAACAGGAAATAGAACCCTCCTCAACAGGATCTACACTGAGCTCTACATCACAGAGGGACAGAGTGAAGAGGTTAATACTCAACATGAGGTGAGGCAGCTTGAGACGGCTTCCAAGATGAAGATCCTCCACGACACTCCCATCAGGTGCCACGACATCTTTAAAGCCTCCACTGACCAGCAGAGCAGCATCAGAGTCGTCCTGACCAACGGCGTCGCTGGCGTTGGAAAAACCTTCTCGGTGCAGAAGTTCACTCTGGACTGGGCAGAGGGTTTAGAGAACCAGGATGTGGGTCTGCTGACTGTGCTTTCGTTCAGGGAGCTGAACCTGGTGAAGGACCAGCAGCACAGTCTCCTCACGCTGCTCCGTGTTTTCCATCCAGCGTTACAGAAGCTCACGGCAGAGACGCTCGCTGTCTGTAAACCTTTGTTCATCTTTGACGGCCTGGATGAAAGCAGACTTTCTCTGGACTTCTACCACAGGGAGCTTGTGTCTGAGGTCACACAGAGGTCATCAGTCAACGTGCTGCTGACAAACCTCATCCGGGGGAATCTGCTTCCCTCGGCTCTCGTCTGGATAACCTCCAGACCTGCGGCGGCCAATCAGATCCCTCCTGCATGTGTTGACAGGGTCACAGAAGTACGAGGCTTCACTGACGCCCAGAAGGAGGAGTACTTCAGGAGGAGATTTAGTGATGAAGAGCTGTGCAGCAGAATCATCTCACACATCAAGACGTCCAGGAGCCTCCACATCATGTGTCAAATCCCAGTCTTCTGCTGGATCAGTGCTACAGTTCTGGAGCACATGTTGACCACAGACCAGAGAGGAGAGCTGCCCAAGACCCTGACTGAACTGTACTCACACTTCCTGATGGTTCAGACAAAGAGGAAGAACAACAAGTATGCTGAGGGACATGAGACGACTCCACAGCAGCTGACGGAGGCTGACAGGGACGTTCTCCTGAAGCTGGGGAGGCTGGCACTTAAACATCTGGAGGAAGGAAACATCATGTTCTATCAAGAAGACCTGGAGCGGTGTGGTCTTAATGTCACAGAGGCCTCGGTGTACTCAGGAGTTTGTACTGAGATCTTCAGAAGAGAGTGTGTGATCTTCCAGAAATCAGTCTACTGCTTTGTTCATCTGAGCGTTCAGGAGTTTCTGGCTGCAGTCTACATGTTCCACTGTTACACCAAGAGGAACACAGAAGAACTCAACAACTTCTTGGGAACATATAGAAACACAGACAGTACCTTCTCCCTGGATGACCTCCTGAAGAGAACCATGGAGAAATCGCTCACCAGTACAAATGGTCATTTGGACCTGTTTGTTCGCTTCCTTCACGGCCTCAGTCTGGAGTCCAACCAGAGGGTCTTAGGAGGCCTGCTGGGTCGGAGAGGGAACAATCCAAATATCATCCAGAGAGTAATCAACAACCTGAAGGAGATGCAGAGTGATGACATTTCTCCCGACAGAAGCGTCAACATCTTCCACTGTCTGACTGAGATGAACGACCACTCAGTTCATCAGCAGATGCAACAGTTCCTGACGTCAAAAAACAGATCGAAGGAGGAACTCTCTGAGATCCACTGCTCAGCTCTGGCCTACATGCTGCAGATGTCAGAGGAGGTTCTGGATGAGTTGGACATGGAGAAGTTCAACACATCATTCTGGGGTCGACAGAGACTGATCCCAGCTGTGAGGAACTGCAGGAAGGCTCGGTGAGTCCAGACATGATCAATAACATGTTCAATCAGTGGAGATGAGTCGTTCTTCAAATACACTCAGTGTTAAATGATTCTCATTGTTTTGGGCAGCATGGTGTTGCAGTGGTCAACACTGTTAGTGCAGCCTTTCTGTGAGGAGGAGGTTCTCTTGGTGTCTGCAGGGTTTTCTCTCTGAGTTCTCCAGCTTCCTCCACAAACTCATTTATGTAGCATATACATTGGTATTAATACATATATACATTCTCATTGTTCTCATGTCCATATGAGAACAACTTATCAGATGTGGGGAGTGAAATCCAGTGTGATCACTGTTCAGGAGTTTGATCATTCCTCAAGCTCAATGACCAATATATATATTTACATACATTTATATATATAAATGTATATAAATATGTATATATATATATATACACATGTGGAAAGTTTTTATCCGAGCGAACAGCTAGCTCAGCATGAGGAGACAATCACTCAATCCAAGTGAATTACCACCCTGTGCGTGTGTGTGTGTGTGTACATATACAGTGGCGTCATTGTGGGGGGCAAATGGAACTGACTTCCCAGGGCCCCAAACGGGAGGGGGGCCCTTGAAAAGCCTTTATGATTTAAAATTAGGGCTGGGCAACGATTCAAAGTTTTAATCGCGATTAATCGCATGATTTCCCTGATTAATTACGATTAATCGCATTTGTATACGCAAAATCCAATAATGAATTAAAAAGTAGTGTATAGCGCAATTTTATTTTCAATGTTCTGCCATATGAACGAAAGTGCCATAACATTTGTTGTGCAAACACTTTTAACATCAGCATTTAATACAGTAGCAGTTAAATAAAATATTCAGTGTAAATCTCAACTTAACAATGTTATCAAAGCAAATACAAAGTTAAAGCTCAATGCCACTGCCAGGGCATTAATGTTATCCTCTTCGTTATGAAAAATGTATACTCCTCCCTGCGTCTAACGTAGTCTGACGAAGCCTCGCTCCACTCGTTGTTTCGTTGAGTGATTTGCTGATATCAACTGTGTGTTTTGCATTTAGGTGATATTTTAGACTGGAAGTGCTCCGGTGATAAGAAAATTCACCTTGACAGTGGCTACAAATAACTTTGGTTCTGTCGACTCCGCCGTCTGGAAGGACTTTAAAATGAAAATGGCCATGTAAAAGCTCCGTACCCTTATCCATGGTTGTTTATCCGCCAATTATTTTTTTTTCCGCAGCAGTCAGCAACAGACTTTCACAAAATAAAAGCCTGACTTTCACAATAAAACAATAAATAATCAAACCTGAGTTAATGCGAGATAAAATAATTAATCGAGTTAACTCATCACTTGAGTTAACTCGATTAAAACGAGTTAACTTGCCCAGCCCTATTTAAAATATATAAATAATAATTAATTATATTAATTTCTAAGTGCTTAATGAAACTGGTTGAATAAATCCATTGATTGGCTGAAGGCCTGTTGTCACCTGTCTCACCAGAGGCGGATGGTGAAAAATGTTCAACCGCTGTGCTGTACCATACTCAGGTATCAGTAACCATCCCACTACGATTCAACACAAACTGCAGGATACCAGGCATTTGTACGCCACCACCAACCAGTGCAGTGTCCGTCCCTCCAGGTTCCTGACATGTTGCATTCACAATAATATATGGTCACTGAAACCTTTGACCTTTGACCAATGAAATCTAATCAGTTTGTTTGAGTCCAACTCGTCAAAATGTGTAGAAATCACCTAAAGACAGACTTGAGACATCATGTTCAAGGGGCCAAAAACGTGTTGTGTGGCCTTGACCTTTGACTTTTGACCGCCTGAATCTAATGAGTTCCTCTGTCAGTCTAAATGAACTATTGAACCAAATCTGAAAGGATTCTCTTGAGGAGTTTTTAACATGTTCATGAGGCGAAAGGGGGATTTACCAGGGTGAGGGTCACAAGATCACGTTTTGTATGAATGTTGTGTTTTCTGATTTTCAGGGTTCGTACGGTCATGGAAAACCTGGAAAAGTCAGGGAATTTTAAAATGTGTTTTTCCAGGCCTGGAAAAGTCATGGAAAAAAATAATCTCCCAAAAGTTTTGGAAAAGTCATGGAAATTTGATATGTTCATATTTTGCTTGCTTTCGCTATGTGGCAGGAGGTCGGAATATCGGAGTTGCCCTGAACGCAGCACAGTGAAGATGTTAGCCGCTGCTCTGCTTCATGTCCGCACACGGACCCTCAGTCCACGGGGAAGGGAACCCGGACAGTACCGGGTCTGGGTGAGGGCTTCCGGGAGTGAGGGCGTTACAACGACCGGACTAAGAGGTCGGGAACTGACAGATCGAGCTAGCTCTCAGCGGCTAGCTGATCTCTCATCGAGGCTTAAGAGTACAGCAGCGCTTATTTTCAAGTGTAACCATTGAATTATCCCGTTTAACTGCCACAAGAGTTGTTCATCTTGTAATAAAGACCTCAATGAGGAAACACACGGTGTTTTTTCTATTTTTACTGCATTTTAATATAGCCTATAAATAGTGAATTTTAATATAAAAATATTAATGATTAATCGAAAATCAATCGTTAATTCTCCCGACGATCGATTAAGACAATTTAATCGAATGCCCATCCCTAGTTAATTTAAGCTGAGTTTTAAATCATTCATATGCTTCTAAAGAAATACGCTCAAAATATAAGCTTGCATACTTGGGTTTGTGTCATTTAAGGTATACTGTATGCCTTGGAATTCTCATTGTAAGTTTGAATACTACATTTTGTCACTTTTTCGCGCATACACCGAGATTTCACAAAATGTTCGGTGTAATCCATTGGTCAAAATGTGTATGAACCGTGGATTTTATTCTAACAGATATTTTCTTTAATTACAGACTTGATGGTTGTCGTCTATCAGAGACTCACTGTGAAGTCTTGGCCTCAGCTCTGAAGTCAGACCCCTCACACCTGAGAGAACTGGATCTGAGTAAGAACACACTGCAGGATTCAGGAGTGAAGCTGCTGTGTTCTGGACTGGAGAGTCCAAACTGTCGACTGGAGGCTCTGAGGTCCTTAAATCCTTCTTCACTTTTCAGACTCTCTTTCTTATTCGTTCATTATTTATTTAAATTGTCTCAGTTCTGCTCTGCTCACTTTCTCTCAGTCATCTGTCCCTCACCCAGCCTGTCAGTCACATTCACCTCATCAACTCCATTCACCTGAACTCACCTGCTCCTGATCACTGAGAAAGTGTCAGAAAATAACATGTGGACTGAGGCCGAGCGCTCGTCCTCCTCAGGTTTTCAAAATAAGACACATTCTTATTGAAATGCATTGGACAGTTGATAAGTATAGAAACAGACAGGAAGTGACTGTCAGGAGCCGTCCCTACTTTAAACAATGTTTAATTACACAAACCTGCTCAGTGACCAAACACACAGAGAAGAAACTGATGAATGAAACAATGGTCCAACATGTCTGATCTGATATTTATCTTCAGGTCACAGACTGGACTGAGGTCATCTGCATGTTGAGAGTCTGTGTTGACATGATGACGATCCACAACAACAGGAGGACACGTTCTATTATCATATTTCTGTATCCAGGTTGAGGGGCTGCAGACTGTCAGAGATCAGCTGTTCTTCTCTGGCTTCAGCTCTGAGGTCAAACCCCTCTCATCTGAGAGAACTGGATCTGAGTGGCAGGCTGCAGGACTCAGGAGTGAAGGAGCTGTGTGGTTTTCTACAGAGTCCAACCTGTCGACTGGAGACTCTGAGGTCAGACATCATGTTTTAATGTTAAAGGTTCAGTGTGTAGAGATTTAGTGCCATCTAGTGGTGAAGTGTCATGCTGCAGCTGAACACCCCTCACCCCCCCAGTTTGAGCTACTGTAAAAAACATGTCGGCCTCCGTAGAGAGGACCCGCCGCTGATGTAAATATAATGTATTTAAACATTACATTACATTTCATTTAGCTGACGATTTTATCCAAAGCGACTTACAATAAGTGCATTCAACCCCGAGGGTACAAACCAAGAACAACCATAATCAAGAAAGTACAATTTCTTCAAAAATAAAGCAAAACTACAAAATGCTATAAGTAGCCATTTAAGTGCTACTAAATTGTTAATTTTTTTTTTTATTCAAGGTATAGTCGGAAGAGGTATGTTTTTAGTTTGCGGCGGAAGATGTGTAAACTGTCTGATGACCGAATGTCGATGGGGAGCTCATTCCACAATTTAGGAGCCAGGACAAAAAACAGTCGTGATTTTGATGAGTGTTTAGCTCGCAGTGAAGGAGCAATGAGCCGATTGGCCGAAGCAGAGCGGAGTGAACGGGCTGGGGTGTAACGTTTGACCATGTTCTTGATGTAGACAGGACCGGATCTGTTCACAGCACGGTACGCAAGTACCAATGTTTTGAACCGGATGCGGGCAGCCACTGGTAACCAGTGAAAGGGAGCGGAGGAGCGGAGTAGTGTGAGAGAATTTAGGTTGGTTAAAAAACAGTCGAGCTGCTGCATTCTGAATGAGCTGCAAAGGTCGGATGGCACTAGCAGGTAGACCTGCCAGGAGGGAGTTACAGTAAAATGAGACATAAATGTCTCATTCTAAAGTAAAGAAAACAACAATTTGTACAGTTTAGATGATACAAGTGAAACCATCTGTAGGATGCTTTTCTATTCCGTTTTTAACAATGGATCCTTTCACCTTAATCTTCCAAACTGGAGCTTTAAGGTCAATGTTATTTTTACACATGAACTCAGTTTAATTTAAAATTAAGTTTTATTCTTTATCCAGGTTGAGGTACTGCAGGCTGTCAGAGATCAGCTGTTCTTCTCTGGCCTCAGCTCTGAGGTCAAACCCCTCTCATCTGAGAGAACTGGATCTGAGTAACAACATCCTGCAGGACTCAGGAGTGAAGAGGCTGTGTGGTTTTCTACAGAGTCCAACCTGTCGACTGGAGACTCTGAGGTCAGTTCACTGACTGACTTTTGTAGATCTCATATCTATAAAACAGCATTTATACTAAAGTTATCTCATTTAATTATAATTTATAATAATTCCTCTTTATACATAACTTGAATCCATTCATTAATTAATCTGTGACATTTTAAATATTAAGCTACTTGTTAAAACACTGAGTTTAGTTCTGGATTTCCTAAACTGATCTGCATGACAGAGACCGGGTCCAAATAATCTATTTGTACTGAATCAGGACTCGTTTTTAGTCCAACATGTCTGATTTCATATTTATCTTCCATGTTATAAGTCTGTGCTCACATGAATATTTGTTTGTTATTTTCACACATGAACTCAGTTAAGTTGTATTCTTTATTCAGGTTGAGAGACTGCAGTCTGTCAGAGATCAGCTGTTCTTCTCTGGCTTCAGCTCTGAGGTCAAACCCCTCTCATCTGAGAGAACTGGATCTGAGTAACAACAACCTGCAGGCCTCAGGAGTGAAGGAGCTGCTTGATCTAAAGCAGAGTTCAGACTGTCGTCTGGAGACTCTGAGGTCAGTAGATGGTTGGAGTCAGTCCATTCTGCTTTCATCAGTATTTTATAGGGCTGGGCAAGTTAACTCATTTCAATGGAGTTAACTCGAGTTAACTCAAGTGATGAGTTAACTCGATTAATTATTTTATCTCGCATTCACTCAGGTTTGATTATTTATTGTTTTATTGTGAAAGTCAGGCTTTTATTTTGTGAAAGTCTGTTGCTGACTGCTGCAGAACAGGAAAAAAGAAAATAATGCTGCAGAACAGGAAAAAAGAAAATAATTGGCGGATAAACAATCGAGTTAACTCGATTAAAACGAGTTAACTTGCCCAGCCCTAGTATTTTACTAAACACAGTCAGTATCACAGATCCAGGGTCTATGCTACCAAGCAGGATTTGTGGTTATCAGGTTAACTTTAGGTTTAGTTTTTTCAGTCCTACGAAGCTCGTCCACTTCTTAACGAGGTCAATCACCATGGTAACTTATGATGAACAGCTAACCTGCTCCAGGTTAAGTTGGAGATCAACCCGTATAGAAGCTCCGCCCACTGACCACAGTGACTCTATAAAGTTGTGTGGTGCACACTCTCCTTAAAGGGACGGATAAGGGAAGTTTAAATCAACGTCTGGTTGGTTCAGTTGATCTCTAACTCACCCAGAACATCTCAATCTCTCCAGACTTATCCTGTCACCAAAACACCAGATGCACTCAGTCAGCTTCCTGAATACAGGTCCATGGGTTTTTATTGAGTAGGGATGTCAGAGGTTTCCACCACAGTGTGTGTCCTTAGAGTCAGTGTGTGTCCTCAGAGTCAGTGTGTGTCCTCAGAGTCAGTGAGACAGTGTGTGCCACATCCTGGTATCAAACGTTTCTCATCTAGAATCTTCTTCTCTTCCACTCGTCTTGTTAGTAAACAACAGATTGAGATCTCCTGGCCCAGAGTTATTTATCTTGTTCACACACGTTATTATATCGTGGTAACGTAATATATTTTAACCAAATGCCGCCAGGGGGCGCTGTAACTTACACATTGACACAATCCCAGATGTTTTACCAGCTGTTCTTCCTGCATTTAGCAGCTGTAACTGAGTTTATTTTATTCTGGATCATGTGTTTGTTCTACTTGTTGTGAAATATGAGGCTCTGCTGTCAGTCAAACTGCCCATGTCTGTGATTGGTCATACACAGTAAACCCCGCCCCTTTTATGAGCACGTCTTCACACAGTGAAACATGTCTTCACCTGTAACAGCAGTAAATCCACCTCTCAGGTGTCCACTCTGCACTTTGACATGCAGAGGACACACACTGAGCTCTTAGCGTGTTCATTCCAACACGTGAACATGAAGCAGAGAGGAAGCTGCTCCACCTCTGAACAGGACTGAAGTCGCTGCTGCTCTTTCTACTGGATGTGCTGCATCACTGACTCACAGCTGATGAAGTGAGTCTCTGGAAACACTGATGTCTTCTTCTCTCAACAGGTGGAGGGGGGGATCTTTGTTGAGGTTAGTGTGACCAGGACAGTGTGTGTGGACGGAGGCTGAAACAGTGAAAGACGTTTAGAAACACAGATAATTGGTTTGGAGCCGGGAGCCTGCGGCTCTGCTTCACTGAGAAGATGAGAACGTCTGGACTCATCAGATCTAATCAGTTCAATGACTTCATGAAAAACATTTGAACTCACATTTTGATGATTTTCATTCTCTCTGGATTCTTCATACGTGTGTTCATAACTGATCTGCATGTTCCTGCTCATTTACAAAGAGATAGAACGTTTTGTACAGGTGGACTTTCTTTCATGTTCAGCTTTTATACAACATCGGACAATAAGATCACACTCGACATTTATTCACAAATGTACATGAAATTTTTCAATCCACAACGTGATCAACTGCAGAAGAATCATTTATATACAGTCTCTGATCGTACTTCACGCACAGATCTCACTACGTCCAGGACGTGATGTCATCACTTGTAACTGTCGGATGTCAAGATGTTGTGTAAACTCCGACAGGACATTATAATGTTTTATCAATGATTGTTGATTATTCTGAGTATGATCTCATTCAGGTTAAGTTCATCAGAACATACTGTTTATACGTCAGTGTCTTATTGAGATTATTGTCTTAATCTGGTTGATACCAGAATATTGTATCCATGGAAACTTCAAGCAGTGATTGGTTGGTGAGCGACATGTCGTCCGTCACGTCTCACAGCGACAACACAGAGAGAATTTGTGATTCAATAATCAGCTGATCACACTCATGGAGGACGCGGGTTCATGACCTGTACTTCAGCCAGCCAACAGGGGGCGATGCAGATAATTTGGCCTCATCTTTATTTACTGTCTAAATGTTAACAATTTTATTTCACTGTGTTTTGTTGAATGACGTCAGATGAGATCTTCACTGTAAAGTCGCAGGTGACGGATCTGACCTGAGTTTGAGTTTCTCACTTTCCGTGTTTCACTGTTTGAATAAACTGTTTCCACTTCATTGAAGTAAAAATTCTGTTACATCACATGACTCACTGAGGAGGCTGTGGCGGCGTCTTGTAATGCGGGCGAAGGGGCCAACACGATGGATCAGACACATGGCACCGTTTGGTAAATGAGTGTCACTGTGTCGTGTCACCACTGTTTACAACGATGTCTTTTTAATGTTGAAATGAGTATTTCCATTCTGTCATGAATAAAGAATCCCATTAATTCATTAATCAAAGCTTATCATACATTCTCTGTGTTTTACTTATGGATGAAGTTCTGCCCGCCTCAGCAGCAGCAGCGCCGGTGGTGCTGATCGAGATGTCGTTAGGGTCGACACTGAAGGTCGCATCTTTCAGGATAGATGGAAGGAAAAGTATTTATTTGGGGAAGTAGGAGCCAAACCCGTGTGTCTTATTTGTTCTCAACAAGTGGCTGTAGCAAAGGAGTACAACATCAAACGACAGTACGAGACCCACGCCGAGAAATACGGCGAGTACACAGGGCAACTTCGGACTCAAAAGCTAAACGAGCTAGTATCATGGCTACAGAAACAGCAAGCCGTATTCTCCAAATGTCGAGATACACACAAAGGTTTGTTTTATGTTTATAGATAAAACGACGACACGGAACTCCTCTGTTTAGTTACTTTATTATAGTTAACATGTCACACTTGTGGTTCCTACTCCGTCACTCCACACATCAACAACCCCTCGTCACTTCACTTCCTCATTAACCCCTGACCCCCCACAAAACCAGCCAATGAGAGCCTGGCATCAGAATGGAACTGATAGAACTGCAGTGTTGCGCACCGTTGAGGGATAACTACGCATCTGTTGCAGTTCTATCAATCCTTGCCACCACAGGACCCAATGCTCACGGCCTTTGTAGGTAAAATACTAATAATATATCGTTTTGGGACAACATATTTATGTGAGCAGGCCTGTTCCGTGATGAATATTAATAAATCGAAAGTGCGCAATCGCCCGACGCACGGACATCTGAATGATGAGGTGATGCACTGTCTGCAGAACCAGTGTCCACAGCTGGTGGACCACTGACTAGAAACTGTCCCGCGATATGGACAAGCTGGTGAAAGTTAAAAGGTGTCTGGCTTCGACAAGTAGCTGAAGTAGGCTGGTCTCCCCATGTATCATAAATCCAGTTTGATATGGGTGGGAGGGAATAAAAGGGGTTGGGGTGTCCTGATAGCCAGGCTAGTGCCTTATAGGCATGTGGGTGTGTGGAAATATGGGTTGGGGTTGACTGGTGATGACTGGCAAAGTTAATGTGCCTCATCTGTTGTTGAGCCAATTCAATGTTTTTAGCTCACATTTGGCTATTTTTTTAAGAACCTTTTTGTTTTACTAATTCCTACTGGATATTCAATCACATGGTCTATTGTTGGACTACTTTATTCTGGAGCTTACTTTCTGTGTCTCGTTTAGGCCTACTTGGCCTGGCCTTCTTTTAATTGGCCTAATTATGCATTCACGTGTTTTCGTGTGCAAGCCTTCAATAAATATAATAAAAGTAATTAACAGTTTACACTTGTGTTATTTATAGGAAATGTGTTTTGTTGGCACCTAGTCTATTTTGTTGCATTTCTAATTTATAAATGTAGGCTACTTGCATGGATAGGAAAATGTTACGTCTTTAGAGGGTAAGTGTCTCCTGCTTTAGGCTATGTACTTGTAGGCCTCATTGTGAGGCTATTTTGGTTCTAATGCAATTTCTTATTGATGTGTAGGCCTTCATGAATAATTTCAAATAGCCTACCTATCCATGTGTTGAGTCAGTGTTTGGCCTTTTCAGTCAGAAAGTGTTATCCGGCCCCCTGAGATCTCGCTTGAAAAAAATCTGGCCCCCTGTCCAATTTCACCCTGGCATCCCTGCATAACAAGGTTGCATCCCCCTTAGTTATACTTTTACTATTATTACTCTTACATATGATTACTCACTGTTATGGACAAAATTGAACTGATAAGCATTACATGGTTACACAACACCATTGCCTTCAGATATTGACAATTGCTGCTCAGTGCAGGATTGAATCATTAGAAACTTGAATTTTAGAATCTTAGAAGATACAAGGCATGGTTACATTTGTTCAGCATTATCTTATCTTACATGCAGTGGTGTATAAAGTACTTGAAAGCCATACTTGAGTAAAAGTACAGATATATTACCTGAAGGTGACTTCGGTAAAAGTAGAAGTCACCCGTCAGAAAATGACTTGAGTAAAAGTCTTAAAGTAGCTCATATTAAAAGTACTTAAGTATCAAAAGTATCTGGTGTTGAAATGTACTTAAGTATCAAAAGTAAAAGTACAAGTACCAAAATTAAAAATGCAAAGTGCTTTTTATAGTAGGCCTATACAGACACAAAACAAACCAAAATGTTTCTCCTCAAGATTTATCTCAACTGACTGAAAAAATTTAACAACAATATGAATATAATGTATATAATGTAAAAATGTTGAACCCTAGATGAGAGAGAGAGAGAGAGAGAGAGAGAGAGAGAGAGAGAGAGAGAGAGAGAACCAACCTCCGCTGCTCAAGTAACGAGCCAGTTTGAGAATGTAAGAAGTAGAAAGTACACATATTTTTGTTCAAATGTAACGAGTAAAAGTAAAAAGTCGTCAGGAAAATAAATACTCAAGTAAAGTACAGATATGTGAAAAATCTACTTAAGTACAGAAACAAAGTATTTCTACCTCGTTACTTCCCACCACTGCTTACATGTTTAAAGTACATGAACCGACATGAATAAAACACAGGGATTTAAAAAAAAAAAAAAATCTTTGGGGATCTTATTTTGAAATCCGTGATCAACATCCACCCGGAAATCCGCTCCATCATCCGTGTTGTGTAGCGGTTGGTTGTTCTCTGCGAGCCCGTCTGATGAGCTCCTCTCCCGGGCACTTTCACCAGACTTCCCCGGTGCTGTGGAGCGGCTTGTGGTTCTCCGTGTGACCGACGGATGAGCTCCTCTCCCGGGCACTTTCACCACACTCCCCCCGGTGCTGTGTCATGATTGTACCGGAGCCGTGACGATGCAGATCCTGACCCCCCATGTGTACTGGGCTCAGCGGCACGGAGACATCTTCCTCCGGGTGGAGCTCAGCGACGCGAAGGTAGGACCCCTCCCCCGCAGACAGCTCACTTCCGGCCGGCTTCCTCCAGCCTCTCACCGCTGGTTGTTCACTGGGAATGAGAACGAGTCTAAACCAGGTTTTAATTATATATTTAATCAAATTAACGCTGAGTAACCTTTGCTAATGTTTGCTAACCCTCTGTGATGTTAGCTTAAATGTTAGCTTAGCTGTTAGCTGAGTGGATGTTGTAAGCTAAATTAACCGTTAATACTTATTAGAGAATAATATATTAATGTTTGTCATATCAATCAGAAATCTACATTTATTGTTTTTACTGTTTTACTGGTTTTCTGTGTTATTCTAACTCTCCTGAATTCATTTAGTCCTGAAATGTCCTCACCATTGTTTATTTGTTTGAATAAAAATGTCAAAAATACTACTTATTTTTATTGATAACATTTATTGATGATTAAATAGAAAATTCTTTTAATCTCAAGTACAGGTTGAGACAGAGACAAAACCCTGAAATAAGAAATATAACGAAGAATATATATATATTTACTTTACTTTTTCATATTTGAGGATGGATTACTGTTTCCAGGTTGTGGAAAATGTTCTGCAGGATTTAAAATTAATAATTTGAACCCAGTACCTTTTTAAAAGTCATTAACAAAGGCAACATGTGTTTCTTTCTTCAGTAAATCATGAATGTGGTCATAAACGTCAGTTATTCATTTATAAAGGTGTAATAAGGTTTGTAATTTGAGATTCTTTGGGGGTTTTCTTTGTCTCCACCTCCACACTCACAGTCTGTCTCTTGGTCCTTTAGTGTAAATGTGTGAATGTCCCAGCTGAGTGTTTGCATCAGTAACATGAAACCACGGCGTCCTCTCGTCTTCAGCGTCCACAGGTTCCATCAGGTCTCATGAAACATGCATGGGTGTTAATGGTGGAGCTGGATCTCGTTCAGCCATCTTGTCGTATGAGTGTCTGTCCTCTGTCTCGTTCAGCAGCTCAGGAGACGGAGGACAGACGTCAAGAGACACATGTTGGGTCCATTTCTATCAAAGAATAAAATAATCTCATGAGCTGTCGAGCACATCCTGTAAAATATGAGAAGAAAAACACTGAAAACACATCACGAGTTTCTCTATCACATCCTGCATTAATACGCTGCTGAAAGTAGTCCCCAACAAATACACAAGTCTGCCTAAGTTTGTGTAGCATCTGTTAACACATCCTCTCGTGTGTCCTCTGGTGACAACAAGTCCATCGTGTGCATCAGGTTCTGATGATTATCTTTTTTATTTGGACATTTTCAGAACCTTGACATCAGCCTGCAGGAAAACAACACACTTCAGTTCAAAGGTTTGTGTTTGAGTTTACTTAGTTTCACACACACACACCTGATATTGTTATTATAATAACATATAACTGTTGTCTTCACATTGTTCCACAGCACAAGGACACGGAGCTAAAGGAGACAATGAGTACGAGTTCAGTTTGGAGTTCCTGGAACCGGTCAGAGCCGAGGTAATGATCTTTAGTTAGTGTTGTTGCCTGTGTTGCTTGTTTCTGTGTGTGTCTGTGTCTGTCTCTTTTTCTCGCTGTTCTGGCTTCCTCCTACAGTCCAGTCCACACACATCCAGGTAGTTTTTGGATTAATTTGAGACCTGATAATAGGTGTGAGTGTCGGCGTGTGCGGACCCCTGCTCTCAAGTCAGCTGGGATGGACACGGACCCTCAAAGGACCAGTGGAATAGATACTGGTTGTAATGGGATCTACTGGTTTATTCCCCACAGTGTCTGATAGTAACTATTTGACATATTTGTTGTTGAACAGTATTATGTCTCATTGTGTTATCTTTCAAAGGTAAATTCTAGTGGTGTCGGGACGAGTAAATGTGTTCCGTCCACAACCTCCATCTTTGCTTTAGGATGAACAAAAATACATATTTAAGATTAAAATAATGGCATTAAACTAAAAATGCAATATTTCCAGCCAGATTCTTAATTGTTTTATGTTAGATTCAAGCTTAGTTTCGTCATGCATGTTGTGTTAAGTGGAAAGTTTGAGTGAGTGCATGACGTTACTCTCAGTGGATCCAGGTAGAAGCAGTGTGTTACATCCAGGGCCTGGTAGAGGAATTTATAATCTAACAGTGTGTGTGTGTGTGTGTCTGCAGATCAACCACAGGTCCACCCAGCGTCTGGTGGACATCAAGATCAAGAAGCAGGAGGAGCGCTGGTGGGACCGGCTGACGCTGCAGGAGAAGAGGCCGGTGTTCCTGGCTCCGGACTTCGACCGCTGGCTGGACGAGTCCGACGCCGAGACCGAGCTTCAGGCCAAGGTGGGAAACAAAGAACACTGAAAAACAAGTCTGCTCCGAAGAGAGAGCACCCTCCTCCAACCACTGAACATTTGAACATTCGTACATTGCACTGACTGTTACTTTGTTTTTATACTGTATATCCCGCCTATAGTGTATTCATATTTATATATATTTATATTTTTATCCTGTTCATAGTGTATTCATCGTCCTTATATCTTACAATTCCTGTTAATACTGTTATATTCCATATATATTTCTACTGTATAGATCTTATTTATTACATTTTCACTTTAATATGCACAATACTCTGCACTTTACTGCCTTTTTTTGCACTTCTGGTTAGACGCTAAACTGCATTTCGTTGCATATGTACTTGTACTGTGCAATGACAATACAGTTGAATCTAATCTAATCTAATCTAAAGGATGGTGTTTACCAGAAAAGGTTTCTGATCGTGTGATCTCTTTTCCAGGAGGAGGAGAAGATAAACAAGATCAGTGTGGAGTCGAGAATTCGTAAAGATCGTGAGTCAATAAATAAATCAGCTAAAATAAAAGCCCTCATGGATGAATACGATTTTCTGACTGATCTTCTGCATGTGTATTAAAGTAGTTTTACTTATTTCCTTCTGCCTCTGTTCCACAGCGTACCTGGGTGTGAAGAGAGGTTACCTGTTCATGTACAACCTGGTGCAGTTCCTGGGATTCTCCTGGATCTTTGTCAACATGACCGTTCGCCTCTTCATCCTCGGTCAAGGTTTGTAAATCACGTCACTCCACCAGCTTCTAGAAGTGTTGTCTTCCTCACACACGTATCCCAAAGGTCCTGGGATGTGCAGTCAGACGATCCAGATGTGTGAGTAATGAACCAGATCATCGGAACCAAACCAGGGTTTCCTCCAGTGCTGTATAGGCATTTTCCACAAATATTTCCACAAATATGAGGAGGACTCAAATAGCCCTACAAAGTTCTGTGTTTAATTTATTTCAAATTAGGCCGACACTTGCCTGTGTATTTTGTTTGTTTGTTATTTTGTTGCTTGTCTGTTTGAGTAGCTGGCTGAAAGCAACGAAGTAGTACGCTTATCTTTTATTGGTAACCAAACTGTTACGGTTCATTGTTTCTGAAATAAGAGGCCTGACTGCTATGTTCACAGCAAACTTGAATTTTTTTTAATATTAAGTAGGGCTGAAACTAACGAATATTTTTCTATCGATTAATCTGACGACTATTTTATCGATTAGTCGATTAATCTAAACGATTAATTTTCCTCCCAAAAAAACCAAATTGACCATTTCAATTCAGTTAATTTTATTTTGATAACAACAAACTGTATGTCATCGTATAATGCAGCACAAAACAAAATGTAAACAAAGGCTCAAATATTAAAGTGCAAAAAACTGTAGGTTTAAACTAGCAACTCCAACGTGATACAAATAAATAAAAAACAGGGCTTATAAGTTAAGTCAGCAGCTCAACTCAAAAATATATCAAAGTTTCTATCAGCCCTACCACCAGGCTTAGCAAGTTTTCTTGGGGAAACCCTGCAAACATAACATCAGGGTTCGATATCTGAAACGTCCGTAGCTCATTGCTCAGGAAAACTCTGTGTGAACAGCAACGTGTAGAATAAAGAGGTTTTTCTTTATCTGGGACGTTAACAATAGTTTTTGTGGTGATTTCTCAGCTCAGATTAATTTGGCTGAACATTGGGTTTGTTTTAAAAACCCGTCTGATCTTCTGACTGCTGTCGTTTCTTTCATTCTCCCTCCTGGAGTTCGGGAATCCATCCCAGTTTATATTTAGTCACTCTATTTTAAATCCCTTTGATATTGTTCCTGTGCTTTATTCAAACACAAATCTTGGCGAAGAGGAAAAACAAGAGTAGAAGCAGAATTGTCGGAAATGAAAATGAAAATAAGGATTCAAACTATATAAATCGTATTTCTTAACAGCTTTTGAATTTGCAAATGATTATTAATTGAAAGTTTAATCAGCACTGTTCAGAAACAGGTCTGTTTGGTTTGTGAGGATCTTTTCACTGATGAGCTGATTTGAATAGAAACAGAAGCACGGCCGCAGGTTTTGTTTTGCAAATTCTGAGGATTCTGAATAGTGGTTCATGAAATGTCCTGTTTCATTCTGTCCTGATTCCTTCTGTCCGTCTCTTCTGTCTCTCGCTGCTCCACAGATTCCTTCTACGACACGTTCCACACCATGGCCGACATGATGTACTTCTGTCAGATGATGGCGGCGCTCGAGGTCATTAACCCCCTGCTGGGTTTGGTGAAGTCGCCGTTCTTTCCTGCTATGATCCAGGTGAAGACAGCGGGAAAAATACATTGACTGTAAATGGTTAGAGGTCAATCTGACTCCTCCCTCTATCCGGCTGTGTGATGTCACAGGTGGCCGGGAGGAACGTGATTCTGTTTGTGGTCTTCGGCGCCGTGGAGGAGATGCAGAACAAGCCCGTGGTGTTCTTCGTCTTCTACCTGTGGAGCAGCATCGAGATCTTCAGGTCAGATCAGCTTCCTCTGTCCTCTGTGGTTCCTTGTTGTCGTGGTTACCGGCTCTAACATCAGACCCCGCCCCCCCCCTCTCTCTCTCTGGCCCCAGGTACCCGTTCTACATGCTGGGATGCATCGGCACCGACTGGAAGTTGTTGACGTGGCTGAGGTACAGCCTCTGGATCCCTCTGTACCCGCTGGGCGTCCTGGCTGAAGGTCGGTGGCTCCTCGGTTAAAGAGGAGGTTTTCATGTGTACTGATATAAAATGGTGGCTGTTGTTGTTGTTTGTTGTTGTTGTTGTTGACGGCGGCGTGTTGTTCCCAGCGGTGGCGGTGATCCAGTCCCTTCCCGTCTTTGACGAGACTCGTATGTTCAGCGTCCCGCTCCCTGCCGTGCTGGGGGGGTCGTTGAGCTTCTCCTACACGCTGCAGCTCTACCTGGTCTTCATGTTCCTGGGTGAGACGTCCACTCACTTCCCACAATGCACTCTGATTCCTCCTCCTCCTATAAACTCTCCTGGAGGAATGTGGGTAGTGATAGGTCCGATGTTTAAAACAGATCAATCTATTCGTACGCACATTTAATTTAATACAAGTTCAGTTTGTTTCAAATCACCGATCATGGAGGAGGTGAGGTTCATCATAGATATATATAAGGCTAGCTGTCTCGGCCAACGGAGTCGAACGTCCGCACATGGCGGCCATCTTGCTACAGGCGGCTCGCCCACCGATATTGTATTGTAGTGGTACGTACTTTTTAAATAACCATAACTTGCTCAATTTTCAACAGATTTTTTAATGGTTTGGTTTGTTATAAACGTCAGAGATGTAGTTATGCATACTTTTGAATAATTATGTTATTTTCTAAAAAATTTAAAAATGTATGCAGTGTCATAACTACATCTCTGACGTTTATAACAAACCAGACCGTTTAAAAATCGGTTGAAAATTGAGCAAGTTATGGTTATTTAAAAAGTACGTACCACTACAACACAATGTTATGGGTGGGCGTGCCGCCTGTAGCAAGATGGCCGCCATGTGCGGACGTTCGACTCCGTTGGCCGGCAACACGGACGAGACATCTAGCCTTATGTATATATCTATGAGGTTTATGACCTGTACTGCAGTCAGCCACCAGGGGGTGATCAAGATGAGGATAAACAGTCCATGTCCATTTCATCTAACCTGTGGATTAAATAATGACCGAGGTTCCTTCTCTTCTTCTTCAGGACTCTTCATCAACTTCCGTCACCTGTACAAGCAGCGGAGGAGGAGATACCGCTCCAGGAAACGGAAACTCCACTGACCCGACGTCCACCTGAAGAAGAACCTGCTGTTCTCCTGTTTTCTGCCTTTTCTCATCTTTCTTTCTTTCTGATCTCGGGAGAGTTTACACTTATTGTCATATCCTTGTATCTTTTCTCCTTTCTCACATTTCACAAAAGTTGAAAATCCGCAATGAAGGAATATTTTAATCATGTTTTCATTAGAAATGCAACAGTCTCTGACCTAGAAAAAACATTTAGGAACATTCCAACGTACCAAATGGTTTCATCGGGAATCGTGTTCTTGATGGTTCAAATATATTTCTAAAAGATTTCAACGATGATTCATGTTCTTTTAACTACTTGTTACCAGTCACACATTAGTTACAGTCAAAATGAGATGTCCCTCGTATGTTTTACATTGTTGTTGCTTGTTAACGCTCTGTTGAAGGATGTTTCCTTATCAGGGGATTCAGAGCAGGATTCTAAAACAAGATGAATGCAAAGGACTTCATAGATCTAATGTTTTTTGTCAGAGGACGATAAATTCTCAAACATTGGAACCAGGGCATTTGAAAACGGTTCTTGTTTGCAGACCACGATGTGAAGATTCTCTCTTCCAGTTAATTTTAGATTTATAGATAGATTAATAGATTCCTGCTGGAACCAACAGCAAGTTTACGTTTTGCAATGAAGTGAATAAACATCTGTTCAGATTCTTTTACATGTGTTGGATGAAGGTGTTGGTCAGTTTGTACCAGGACATGAAAACCATTGTTCCCAGTGTCCGGAGCGATTTGTGGTGAAGTCAAAATCCAGTTCCCTTGATTCGTCAACACTAATTTAATGAGGATTGTTATTGAGCCGTTCACCCAAACGTTTCCATTGTTTAACCAACATCTGTTTGAAACCTGAGTGGCTTGATTTTCCTTTTTTATTTATTTTTATGTTTGTGGGTTGTGTAATTTTCCATTTGTTCACTGTATTTGTTTCTATTTATCTCTGTGAACCCATTTTATGTCTGAAAGGTTCCTGACCAAATGAATAAACTTCAGAATTCTTATATCAGACGTGGGTTGTTATTCTTCTTTTCAAGTCATATTGGCTTCTGGATATTGTTTTAAAGGGAAATACTTAAAAAATAATAGTGAAATAATACTTTTGTTTGTAGTTTATTGTTGGTATATGTTGTTTCTCTCTCATTGGAAGATTGCAGTATGATACATTTTTAATTATTTACTTTTTTTTTAACTTCACTCCCATGAAGAAGGATCAGAAATAACGAATCAATTTAACCAATTCTGAATTTGTTTTGATTTAATTTCCATTCTGGGGTTCAAGCTGCAGTGTGATATCCTGGTTCAGTCCAGTGCTATTTTCCAGGATGATTTATTGTCATTTGTCTCATTTGAATTGTTTTGTAAATGTGGTTATTTGGTCATTAAAGTTATCATAAAAGTTATTAGAAATGTAATTTTGATTTATCATTTCAGCTCTTATTCATACAGTTGACTTATCTTCACCCAGCTCCTCTGCTCAGGCAGAACACACAACATTTCCAAGGGACATGAAAAGTTGTTCCATGTGAATTGTTGTCCTGCTAAACCAAACGTGTATCTTTTATAATCGTAATAATAAAAACATTAATAACGAGGCTGCAGCTCGACCACTCCCCCAAACCCAGACCTGACTCCTCCAGTCCCTCCACGTTTCTCCGGCTCTGAACGTTGGCGTATTGATACCGGTCTGTGTGCGGAGGGTGAGAGGTGATAATCCTCTTATCATCATCATCATCTTCATCATCATCATCATCATCATCATTAGCAGCAGCAGCAGAACAATGCTGATCCGCGCTCCAGCCTCCCTGTAGCTCCACGAAGAGCCGAGTCAGCAGCTGGAGGGACGAGGTGCCGCAGGTGAGACCCCCAGCACACACACACACACACAGACACACACACACACAAACACACACACACACACACGCACACACACACACACACACGCACACACACGCACGCACACAACATCTGCCTGTCTGTATATTTCATAGATTGACAGTGAGCTTGAATCTTGTCCGATAATACGCGCATGTCTCCGTTAGGCTTTTTATTTTATATTTTTTTAAATCATCTCTGATGTTTTAATGTTTGCGTCTAATTATCGTTTCGTGCACGCGCATTTCATCACGTTCTTCCCCGTGCGCGCGCGTCCACGCTTGTAACACATGTTCTTTTCAATTAAGAAGCAATTCTGGATTTAATTGTGTTAATTTCAAAGTGTGACGCAGGTTGTGTTCCCTGTTTTATTATTACGTGTTTAACGAGTCTTCGATGTTTTTTGTGAGAATCCAAAGCCTGTGATTATGTAGCCATAGTAACAGGTGGCTGTCTGCATCACACACACACACACACACACACACACACACACACACACACACACACACACACACACACACTTCTCCCTGCCTCTGAGAGGGAACCACATGTGTTCAGGATGATGACACCAGTTGTGTGTTTGTTTTCTTCAGGCGGGAGCTGCCAGCAGTGAAAGGATGAAACGCACAATGTGCAGGTGTGTGTGTCTCCTCTCGCCTCACGGATCCATGGAGGACCATCAGGGATGCATCTGACGTAGCTTCCTGTCTGGAGTCGAGACCACCAGGGGCGATGAACGTGCGCCCCCCCCCGAGGAGGAGGAGACTCCGGCGTGGCCGCCTCCTCTTCTTCGTCTCAGGCGTGCTGCTGTGCTTCGTCTACACCCTGACCCTGAAGGCCCGGCTGTCGGAGCTGAGAGGCTCCTCCCAGTCGCACGGCGCTCTGGGAGCAGAGGGAGGCGATGGGGAGGAGGTGGAGGTCAGAGTTCGGGAGGTGATGGCGTCCAACGAGACGCAGGAGGAGGTGGTCCCACCCCCCGAGGGCAGCGGACCTCCTCCCGTGATGATCGTCAACCGGACGGACATCGAACAGTGTATCTACGTAGAACCTCAACCCCCCAAACCTCCTCCTCCGACTCCTCCTCCTCCTCCTCCACCCAACGCCACGGCTCCTCCTCCCCAGGCGCCTCGCAGGAAGGGCGATTTCCCCGAGGACGTCTTCTCAGTGGAGCAGCGGCGGCAGGGCTGGGTGCTGCTGCACGTCCTGGGCATGATCTACATGTTTGTGGCCCTGGCCATCGTCTGCGATGAGTTCTTCGTCCCTGCGCTGGAGGTCATCACCGTCAGCCTGCAGATCTCTGACGACGTGGCCGGCGCCACCTTCATGGCGGCCGGAGGCTCCGCCCCCGAGCTCTTCACCTCCCTGATCGGCGTCTTCATCTCCCACAGCAACGTGGGCATCGGCACCATCGTGGGCTCGGCCGTGTTCAACATCCTCTTCGTGATCGGCATGTGCGCCATCTTCTCCCGGGAGATGCTGCACCTGACCTGGTGGCCGCTGTTCCGGGACGTGACCTTCTACATCCTGGACCTCATCATGCTCATGGTCTTCTTCCTGGACAGCGTGATCGTGTGGTGGGAGAGCCTCCTGCTGCTGCTCGGCTACGTCGGCTACGTCAGCTTCATGAAGGTCAACGGTCAGATCGAGCAGGCGGTGAAGAGCCAGCTCAACAAGCACGTGAGCATCGTGAAGGTGTGGACGGCCGAGGGCTCGGAGAAGGTCAGAGTCCCGATCACACGCGTGTCTGAGGGAAGGTTCACAGCAGGAGATAGAGAAAATACCTAAAGTGTTTAGAGTTGTAGATTTAAAAGTCAAATACAGATGTGAAGTTCAACACTTCTTAAATAAGAATAGTAACTGGTTTCCTCATCTATGAATGAGTTCATGAATCTCTTTGGGTTTGGAGACTCGAGCAATTTGACAATGTAAAAATCTAATTTCTAACATTAACACACATGAAGAAACACAAAATGTCTGAATACAAAATATAGAAATGTATATATTCAATTGAATTCTACTTTTACATCTTTAAAAAACTTGCTCAGCTGTAGATTTGTGAGCTAATAGAGAAGATCTAGGTCCTCGGTGTGATGGGAGTCGCACACATGGAGGTCAGAGGTCAACACGTATTTGCAGACGCACAAATTCATGTTTGCAAAAACTTGTTAATACATGAAAAGCATCTGAAGTTGAAACGACGACCACATCATTTGCTTCGTGGGTTTTTTCGCGAGTGTGTTGTTTAAAAGCTCTAAACACAATTTATCACCAGCGTCCATGTTTGTTCCTTCTACCAACTTCAAAGCTCATGAACACGACGACACACAAGGACAAAAACAACACAATCAGGTGGTGATTTCACACAGTTTTTGCAACAACCCCTGGAAACAAAGAGCCCACAGTGATGTGAAACAAAAGGGCTGCAGATGTTTCCAGGAACTCTTCCCTCCACACGCTGAGCTCCTCTTTCATCTCCTCAGGACTGAGACTGTTGTGCGGAGAGGAAACAGGGATTGTGGGTCTGAGCAGGTGACCGAGCGTATTTGTGCGACAGCCCTTTGAAGCTGGACAGAAAGAGTCCAGGTGTCACCGAGCGGTGGAGACTGGGTTCACATCAGAATCCATGTTTTCACGCAGCAGCTTCACGTCTGAGTCTGTAGTTAAGATGCACCGCGGTGTTCCAGGGTTTCAAGTGTCAGACGCACATTCTCCAATCGCCCTCAGGCACGTCTGCAGCCGCCCTGAGGTCCTTCAGCCGGGGGGGGGGAGCGACCACTCCAGATTACTGGAATTCAAAAAGATGCTTCTCTGATTCATCTCTGGTCGTTTTCCACAATCAGGTGTTTGGTTTAGTCTGATCTCTGAGTGAGAGCAGAGACGAGAACCTGCTGAATCTAAAACACAGGATCCAGGAGCTGCTGATTCAAGAGAAAGTGTTTTTATTCTAGTTTTATCTTGTATTTGTTGGCATGAAAGGGAAGTGATGGTCTAGATCTGTACTGTGGGTCTTGATTCATTTGATAATTATTCTCTCAATTAATCATTTGGTGAATACGAGTTGTAGATAAAGTGGAAAAAGCACAATTTTAATACTGGAATTATCAAATGTTTTGTTTGTTGTGATATTTAATCTATAAAACAGAGAAAAATAAAGGTTGTATTGACGATTACAAAGAGATACTCAGCATATTTTGTCTGACTTTACAGGAGAGTGATGCTACACAGCCTCCACCTCCTCCACCTGCTCCTGCTCTTCCTGCTCTTCCTCCTCCTCCTGCTCCTCCTCCTCCTGCACCAGCGCCAGAAGAAAAACCCAAACCTGCTCCTGAGCCTCCTCCTCCTCCTCCTCCGAGCCGCCCTCAACTCCACAAGCAGCCGTCAGAAGCAAGACTCCGGGTGAGTGAAGTCACTTTACTGCTCCTGGAGTTTGAACTCTAATATCATCTTTTATTTTGAAAGGGATGAGATGTCACACAACAGAAGTGCCTAAATCAGACTATTTACACGTGTCTGAGTGATGCAGCTTCTGTCTTCATGCTGGTGTGTTACTGGAGTCCCTGAGGTTGTGTGTCTGTGGTCTCAGGTTCGTCCCGTCCTGCAGCGGGGGGGCAGCTCGGCCTCGCTGCACAACACGTCGCTGCGCAGCACCATCTTCCAGCTGATGATCCACACGCTGGATCCTCTGGGAGAAGGTAACGACCACAACACAAACACCTGAGATCCAGATATATCAAATCCACAGCCTCCTGGGAGACGGGTTGGGAATTTAATACGAGACAAAACATGAGATTTTTTTTAATTTTTACATTCGATCTTCAAACTTTTGTCGTCACACGTAGAAAACAGATGTTTCCTGTCGGACGATTTGAAGGAGGAAGCTTCTCTCTTCACTTATTTAGAGAATAAACCAAAAATTCGAACACACAAATGAATTATGCTCAGTCAAACTAATAAAAACAGATTTAAACAAAATTCGATTTGTAGCAGTAGCTTAAAATTTTGACAATTACGCAATATTAAAAATGATTTGTATTATTGTCAATATCAGATTTATGTGACTTTATTTACTTTATGTCTCAAAGTCTCGTTCACGTTATAATCACATTATCATGTAGATATAAAAACATTTAAATTTATGAATGTGTATCAGTGATTAAAGCTTCTCCCATGGAGACTATTTTTTACTTCATATTTTAGATTATTACAACAATTTTGTCGTGGGTCATGTTGATACAACAACCAGTTATATTATTCTAATCATAACTTATCAAAAATAAATAGATAAATTAACTTATTGTCTCCTCTGAGAATTCAAAGCTTTGAGATCTTTTGATATTTCTGCTGGAAAACGACGAACGTTCATTATTTATCAGTCGACTAATCGGTCACCGCTGCAGCTCTTGGACCCGGTGACCCAGCACCGCCCCCCCCCCCGCTCCTGTAAGTTCAGGTGACTGAACCGCGGCGACCTTCAGCTCGTCCCCCCCCCCCGCAGTGCTCGGCCACAGCTCATCCTTAATCAGCTTTTCAATACAGGCTAATAAGAGCTGGAGCAGAGCCAGAGTGCTGCAGGAGCAAGCTCCTTATCCCTGAGGAGGAGGAGCAGGAGGAGCAGGGAGGAGGACGAGGGAGGAGGACGAGTGAGGAGGACGAGCAGGGAGGACGAGCAGCATTGAGGAGGAGCCAGGAGGAGCAGTGAGGAGGTGGAGGCCTCGGCTGCAGCTGGACCGAGCGTCACCACTCTGCAGGATGTGTGAAAGCTCTCACTCAGATGTTCTCTGCTTGTGCTCTAGTCTCCCGCTGCAGCTCTTCTCCTCACACTGACCAGAAACATCAGAATAAAGCCAGAGAGTCGTGCCCCCCCCCTCCCGAAGCAGAGACCATCTTCAGAAGTTATCAAGCCAGTCGTCCTCGAGCAGTCGTCAGTCAAGGCTCATTCAAGTGTTTTGGGGGCGGAGCTTTAGCGAGAGGAGCCGACTTTGTGCAGTTTTTTACCAGAAAGCGAGAAATGAATCCAATAATAATAATTATTATTATCTGGAAGATGCAGCTTTTAAACCGTTTGAGTTCCTAACGCGACATCGTCCGAACAACGGGTATTTTCTAATGTGTCTGAAAACGCACACACACACACACACACACACACACACACACACACACACACACACACACACACACACACACACACCAGCCCTGCTCCTTGTTCAGTTCTATGTGGGAACATTGAGATTTGTCAATGTGGAGCCAAACAAACCAGGTTTGATTTCCTCTGTCGGTCGTTATATATCAATCCAAACCCCCCGACTGTAAACTGGTGACAACAAACACAAAATGAGTCAATAACACAAAAAAGAAATAGAACTCAGTGGATCCAGGAGATAAAACTGTTGCTGCTGGTTTTCCTCCGAAAGGCCGGGGCCCTCGGGGGGGGGCCGTTAGAACCCCGGGGCCACGGAGAGCCGGACCAGGTGAGAGCGGCAACAGGGAAGTCGTCTCGGTGTCGTTTCCTGTTGTGTGTGGTTGTGAT
>NC_083638.1:3947618-3949958 GCF_963576545.1 Limanda limanda | reverse complement strand
TCTCTGGATAGGAAATAGAGAAGGGGAGAGAGAGAGAGAGAGAGAGGGGGGAATATAGAGCGAGAGAGAGATAGAGCGCGCTAGAGAGAGAGAGAGACAAGGGGAAATAAAGAAGAGAGAGAGAGATTGGGGAGGGGGTGCAAGGGCAGAAAGTGTGGTGTTCGAGAGCGAGAGGGGGAGACACCACCATTATATAACATCCCTTGAGTGAAACGCAGCAGAAAATGAATCGAAGGGCATGAGGAATCTTTTTTGGGGATGGGGGGATAAAATGCTGTGTAAGGCTTGGGGTCTCATCACTGTATACAACTCACGGCCAAAGTCTGAACAGGCCACCGCTGCTGCTGGTCCACCAGGGGGCGCTGCAGCCGAGCCGTCGACCTCTCAGCCTCCAAAGGCAGAAGAGACGACCGAGAAGACGAGCGACCGACCGGACGAGTCCAAGGTACAAACACACAACACACTCTGCAGTTAACCTGTTGTGTGTTTGGTTGTGTTGTGTGTATTTTGCTGTAACAACCATTTTGTGTCGAAGCTCTCAAAAGGATATTAATTTGAAGACGTTTCTGCTTTTTGGATTTATGGAGCCAATACCAGTGATCAATACAATGTTATTTATATATAATAATATTCACAAATCACATCTCATAGATCTTAACGAGGTGAGACATCCTCTGTTCTTCACGCTTAACAGCAAAACCAAAAAACCCTGTAAACAGAAACTGTAGAAACCTCAGAGAGTCACATGTGAGGATTCCTCTGCCAGGACGGACAGAAGTGCAACAGATGATCCACGTTGAATAGAAGAAACAGTTTGTAACATAACGGAAGTGAAAGTATTATAGATAAGAAAATGTCGGATAGAGATGAAGGGAGCAGACAAATCAACTTTATGAAATGCTTCCATAGATTAACGGTAGATTAATGGCTGACGTGTGATTTGGAAAAAGATTCTGAAAAATGTAAAACAACACATTTACAGATCCAATTACACAGACTGCTACACAACTCAACACACAACTCAGAACCAAGCGGTGGGAAGTAACGAAGTAGAAATACTTTGTTACTGTACTGAAGTAGATTTTTCACATATCTGTACTTTACTTGAGTATTTATTTTCCTGACGACTTTTAACTCGCTACATTTGAGCACAAATATCGGTACTTTCTACTTCTTACATTTTCAAAACTGGCTCGTTACCCGAGCAGCGGAGGTTGGACAACGTGCAGCTTTACGCACGGCGCACCTCTCTCTCTCTCCATCTCTCTCTCTCTCTCTCTCCATCTCTCTCTCTCTCTCTCCATCTCTCTCTCTAGTTCCTGCAGTCTTTATTATTAGGGCCCAGGCACTGACACACGTGAGGCCCTATTGAAATTGGAAGGATTATTATTCAGGCAAATGAATTGGCTTTTTTTGGGCTTTTATTAGGTGACTTTACATAATTTTTGGAAGGTATTCCTTTTTCGATTCACATTTGTTTTCCCTTTCCTGCTTCGTGTCAACATCTGCACATAAATACAAAGCTCCAAGCAGCAAGTGGTTAACTTGTCTTAAAGAAAATATTGGAAGTAGTTGGTTTAAACACTCCTGCTACTGATCAAAGGTCCATGTTTAGTTATATTTACAGACTTTTTTAGTGGTTATACTTTGGTTTATTAGTGATCTTAGGTAGACTCAAGAGCCACTTGTTTATTCTGTTGAGTTGATTCTTTGTTGTCTCTAGAAGTTCAGATGCACTTGTCAAATACTATTTTAACCTCAGCATCTCGGGTTCAAAATTTGTAAAAATTATACATTATATATATAGTGTTGTTATAATTTTTCAGCAGGTGAAATAAATCCTGAAGAGAACAATTTCGGTTGTTTTGTGTCTGTATAGGCCTACTATAAAAATCACTTAGCACTTTTAATTTTGGTACTTGTACTTTTACTTTTGATACTTAAGTACATTTAATTATGAGCCACTCTAATACTTTTACTCAAGTCATTTTCTGACGGGTGACTTTACTTTTACCAGAGTCACTTTCAAGTAAGATATCTGTACTTTTACTCAAGTATGTCTTTCAAGTACTTTATACACCACTGCTCAGAACCACAAACCGTGTGTTTCTCCTCCGTCAGCGGCGGCAGCCTCAGCAGACGGCTCGGATGATTCGGACGACAGCGCTGAGGACGAGGACAGCGGCGACTCGGCTGAGAGTGAAGACGAGGACGACAGAAAGGAGGAGGAGGAGGAGGAGGAAGAGGAGGAAGAGGAGGAGGAGAACGAGCCTCTGTCTTTAGCGTGGCCTGACACCAGAAGCAAGCAGGTCACCTACCTGCTCCTGCTGCCCATCGTGT
>NC_083638.1:3922618-3940118 GCF_963576545.1 Limanda limanda | reverse complement strand
CAGATTTAAAATAATGAAGTTTGTCTGAGATAAACACTTCATAAGTACAATGAAATTAAACACAGCAAATTTTGTATTTGTAACTTGAATGGCCAACAACATTTTAAATCACAAATCAACCATATATTATTTGACAAGAGACTTGAAATTGTGATGAGAAAATGTGTGAATGCGACATGTTTTCCTAAATCTTTGTTAAGCAACTTAAGAACAAATCTAATGGTTCTTGCATGAGGCTGTTTACATCAAGATTTGATGGTTGACAGTGTTTCTACGGTTCTAACATCAACAAGTGTTTTTCATCGGAATCACACAAACAAAACTGCTCTATAGCGCCACCTGTGGCCGAAAAATGAAGAAAGCAGAAGCCGTAGTCGAGCTCGTAGATGATTTTATTGACAGTCCGTCCGTCCCGTGGATCCGGTCTCGGTTCAGAATCGTCGCCGTGAACCAACCGTTAGAAAAAGTGATTTCTACAAAGGGCCAGTTCAAATGTACACGGCCCAGATTCTGCAAAATCAGTCATTTGTACAACTTTTTTATTTCTTTTTTCTAACACAAACAACAAAGATCCTCAGACGGACGACAGCTGCTCCGAGCCGCTGCTGAAAGTTCACTGTCAAGGGTCAAAGTGCAGATTTCAGACTTTCCCTGTTTTGGTTTCCTCTGCCACAGATAAACACACACACACACACACAGACACACACACACACACACACAGACACACACACACACTCACTCACTCACTCACATGGTTTGACATTCATGAGACGCCCTTGAGGTTCGACCCTGGACGTCCTCCTGCAACCAGCGCGTCAGTTTGATCAACGCATGAAAACAACCTGCTGAAAAATCCAGTTGATCCAGAATCTGTTTAAACATTAATATTCGTTTGACTTAAAGAGAAAATACAGTTAAAATTTAGATTTATTTTTAGAAATAAAAAGAAAGCATCTGAGCTGAATTCCTTATTTTTACGGAAGCCAGGGACGTTGTGTTGTCACAGGTGTCGTCAGGATTACTCGGAAACTACGCAATAAAATTTCCATGAGATTCTGGATTTTAAGCGCTAATAAGAACCGGTTAAAGTTTAAGATAAGAGATAAAAACCAGAGAGAAGATCTACAGGATCCCGACGAGGACAAAAGAGTTGCAGCTGCAGGAAAGTGAGAAATCAAACCTGTGAACGACACTTTTGCAGTGAGATGAATCGTTTGTTGTGCTCCAGGCTTTTCTTGTGGTTTTAAAACGGCGTTTGACAAAAAGAGGGAAAGTTCGTCACAATATATAACGTTAACCGGCTTTGTAGGTTCTCAGGACGGCCCACACTGATGTCTGAACGTGAGGAAACTTTAAAAAGTCATCAAAGTGTAAACAAACCGAACCTTGTGGAACTTTACATGAAAATGAGATGACAGTTAAAGCAGCGGGACGTGAAACAAGGCGGCTTCAGAAGGTTCAGAGCTGCAGCCGGAGATTCAGAATCGATTCATCTCAAATATTATCTGACAAGAACGAATAAAGACGATGAATCAAGAATCGGAAACGTCTCATTCGTTATCACTGCAGCTCCAACGTAAATCTTTGTTTTCATGCTCCTCGGAAACGTGGTTAATTATTTACAACAGACATGAATTCTTACGTCAGCTTCTTCTCCGCGTGTTGTTGGAAACGAGCGGCGGAGAAAACAAACAGGACACGAGAAAACGCTAGAATAAATAAAGCTGACTCTGTATAAATAGACTTCAAATTAAAATATTGCTAATTGTCTTCATATACTGCGACTATACAATATAAATGCTGCATTTAAAAAAAAAAAGAAGAAATCCTCTGCTGCCGTTCTTACATCGTTTTCACAGGATTTACCAGAGAAGAAACCAGGTGAACGACGGATGTTTCCGAACGCTGTGCGTGGGTTTCCCGTCGTCACGGAAACGAGACGTCGTGTGTAGAAGTGACTCGTCGGGTTTCGGGCTACATCATGTGACCTCAGTCCACTGGATCCGATCTCTGAGTTCACATTCACAGTCTCCCAACAAGTTCCTGAGCTCGTCTCGAAGCGTTGGACGATGAGAGTTCGTCCGGGCGTGTGACGGACGGATGGACGGATGGACGGACAGGAGGGGGGGGGGGGGGTTCACAGGTAAGGCTCGCCGAACGTCCGGCGACACTCCATGACCCCCGTGCTGGGGGGACGGTCACAGTTGTGGGTCAGCTTCACCAGGCTCGGCGCCAGGCGGTCGTACGCCAGCTTGTACTCCCGGTCGAAGGCGTCTGAGGAGAGAAGAGAACCGAGTTAAAACCGTTTCTACAAATTCTTCCTTCCTTCAAATCCACGGGGTTAAAATCCAAATTTGATCAACGGATCCGTGGTAGCGCGATAGCCGGGTCACAGAAACACATCTGTATAAACCAGGATGACAATTAGCAAATTGTCATCCAACGTCAACTTAATGCATCAACATTTAGTTCTCTGCTGCCCTCTAGTGGCCAGAAATCAGTCATGCTCCATTCTTCATTATACAAGCACCTTAAAATGTATATTTATACTTTTATTTATCCCAAATCTCTACAAACCCGATGAAAAAAGTCATTTAATAATGAATCAGTGGCACAAGGTTGAATGTGGGAGGAACTTGCCGATGTCGATGTTGTCTTTGCCCAGAGCCACGAGGGACAGGAAGAGGACGTCTCTGTACAAGCTCCTGACGAAGAAGAAGAGCACAAGGAGAGAAACAAGTCGTCACAGCAGCTTTTAGACTCGAGTCTCAGTGACTGACACGATGAAAGTGACTCTATGGTTTGGACATGAAGAGATTTTCCTGTCAACACTTTAAGTTAAGCTTATTGACTGTGGACGATAGTGGATCTGGTCCTGATGCTGGATCATGATCTTGCTGCTGACCAGAGACTATGCTGCAGCAGGACTGCTTGACATATAGTATTGAAGTTATCCTTCAAAATTTTTCCCCTCATCGATGCTTCTAAAACCTTTCTCCTGATGATGTTCTCCTCTACACATCTGTTGTGTCACTTGTGTCCGTCCTGGGAGACGGATCCTCACATGTGTCTCTCTGAGGTTTCTACGTATTTTTACCTAAAGGGTTTTTAGTAGTTTTTCCTGACTCTTGTTGAGGGTTAAGGACAGAGGATGTCTCACCATGTTAAAGCCCTATGAGGTGAAGTGTGATTTGTGAATATGGGCTATACAAATAAAGTTCGATAGATTGATTAATCGTTCTGTAAGTGAATCGAATGTTTTCCTGTAAACACGCGAGGGTTTGATTCCCTCCTGCTCTGCACGAGAGTTTACGTGTTTGTTTACACGTGAAACGACCTCCACACACACTTTCAGACTCGATGACTCTAACACACTCGATGACTCTAACACACTCGATGATGAGTCACTGCCGACCTTTGCCTCTTGACCCCGAGCGTCTGGTGCAGCAGCTGCAGCAGCTGAGCCACCGGCCGGCTGAGGTCGTTCCTCTGGATGCTCTTCACCACGCTCTGCAGCAGCTCCTCGCTGAACGGCTTCTCCTCCTCCGGGACCGGCCGGGACAGAGGGTAGCCCACATCTACCGAAACACACACAGACACACACACAGACACACACACAGAGGTCAGCAGAGGACTAGTTTCTACAGACAGAACCACAGAGAGACAGGATGAAGGTGGTTTGATTCTTATCTGAGGTTTTCACTTCACCCTAAAGCTCCTGGGCTGTGGATCTGTAAAACTGGTTTTATTAATCTTATATATTGAACACGTGTCTGTAGCTTTAAATACTTTTGGGTATTTGGACTTTTGGTTGAACAGAACCAGACATGTGAACACATCACATGCAGTTCTGATGCTACACACACACACAATAACAATTGAATATGAGAATAGTTTGTTACAGCACAATCGGAAAGTGAAAAAAAGGATTTATTATAATATTATAAACTGATACAGGTTATTTTTGTTAAGCTTTTGATTTTATGCTCAAATCAAAGTAGGAAAACAAGAGCAAAGTGGATTTTAGGTAAGTGATGTGTGACCTGATGCCGCTGCACAACTCAAACTGTTGAAATGTCCATGTTCACAAGTGGAAGGACAAAGTGGACGTTCACCAGAGATGCAAACCAACACTCAAATACATCTCAGGACTGTATTTGATCAACAACAACAACAACAACAACAACCCCTGAGTCAACATCAATTCCAAACACTGTGACGGGAACAGGTCGACTTTCCCCAAACAACAAACTGCAAAGCATCAGGCAGAGAACACACACACACACACACACACACACACACACACACGGCACAGAGGGAGACAGCCGGCCTCGCACGGGACAGACAACAGGACTCATCTGTGTGTGTGTGTGTGTGTGTGTGTGTGTGTGTGTGTGCAGGTGAACACTCACTCTCTAACAACAGAGTACAATTAAGCCCTGGAAGACACAGAGAAGCAGACACAGCCTGTTAGAGGACGAGCCGACCCCCAGGAGGAGCTGGCTCCCTCCTCCCCCCCCCCATGCCTCCTCCTCCTCCCCCCCCATGCCTCCTCTTCCTCAAACCGGCTTCTTCTACCGGCTCGTTCGCCGATCACAAATCCCGCTCTCGTCAAGTTGTTATCACGAGAAAAGGCTCCATTATGCTTTTACGTATCCGTTTCGCGGAGAGGGACGCACGGAGACCAGAGAGTCTTTTAGATTTTTGCTTCTCCGTCTGAAAACAATTCACCGCCAGAACAGTAGGTGGCGCACAAAAGACAAGCTGGGAGAAGCCTACCTACGAGTAATCAGAAGAAGTCCACGCTGTTCATTTACTTACTCCCCACTTTCCTCACACACAGTGTAGCTACGATGGCAACTAAATAAAATAAAGTGACACCCAGCAGGTCAAAATGCTGATGTAATCGTTTCTTAGCGCAGCGGTTCCCCGGTCTAGTTTCCGAACTGTGTTGCTAATTCCACAGCATGAAGCTCCGTGTAGCTTGAAGCCAGACGGAGCTAGCTAGCTCCCCCCCCAGCTAGCTCCCCCCCCAGCTTCCACACACAGTCAGCAGGACTCCCGACACTAACTACTACCCAGTGTTTGCTTCTAACCTGACGGTATTATAGAAACAGTGTTATGATAGAAGTGGAATTAAAGTCGTCACAGCGGGTTTTTGCACTGTTACCACCGCAGTTAGCATGGTGGCTAGCCCGCTAGCCTAGCCCGCTAGCGCCGTTTTGAAAGCTCGTTATAACCGTATGTGACCGTGCACACATGCCGTCAGTGCTCTAACGAGCCACCGTCAGCCGGACAACTCCGCTGGCTTAACACACACGTCACATTAATCGTAGAATCCTAGTTGTGTTTGTGGTTATTGTGAAGCAGGAAGTTTGAGGTCCGGAAATAACGTCGTACGGAAATGATGTCGTTCGCGGACCAATCACAGCCAAGGGCGGTCCATGGGGTCTCCGAAATAAACACGGACAGTTAGAAAAATCAGAGGTGCACGAAAAGCTCTCCGAGGCGCTCGGAGAGGGCGGTCTTATCTGTCCGTGTCCGAAAAAACGGAGAAGCAAAAATTGGCCTTAAATCAAAGTGTAACTGCTGTGACTCACTGAAGGTGTTCCAGACGATGTAGAGCGGCTGGACAGGATCCTGGTGCAGCTTCAGGTTGTCCCACAGGATCTGGATCAACACGTGTTTACTGTCCTCGGACATCCAGTGACGAGGAACCTGACAACAGACACACACAGAGACCGTGAGACAGACAGTTGTGTTTGTCGTGTCCCTCAAAACCCTTCACATGTTCTCACTTATCTTTTAATGTCACAAAATCAGTGTAAAATCAGATATAAAGATATAATTTGCCCTCAAGCACAAGTGGAAACAGTTGGGAAATCCAGATTTAAAAGACTCGACCACCAGAGAGCAGCAAACACACAACCCTGTGAAGTCAAATGTCAGTGTTTACTACTCGTGTGTGTGTGTGTTTCTGTTTGTGCGTCGGACCTGAGAGTCTCGGTTGCAGTGCTCGGACGTGAGGATGAGTCCGGGCAGGTTGCTGGGCAGGTCCAGGCGTCTGAAGTACCACACCAGGTTCCAGTAGATGATGGGATGCTGGTCCACCACGTCGGCCTCGGTGATGGCCGGGTCGCCCTCGTTCTCCAGGAGACTCTCCAGCTCCTTCCACAGCACCAGCGGGCTCAGGTAGGGAACCGTCACCGGCTCCGGGTTGTGGAGCCGCCACTCCATGTTCAGTGGATCCTGGGAGAAGGATTTATTAATGGGAGGGGCAGATTGTGGAGGACTAGAACAGGAAGTGGAGTGACGTGGTTAGCGTGGACACGTACCGATGTCTCGTTGAGGCGGCTGGGCAGGCTGCCGGAGGTCGGCACGCCGCGGCCGGGTCGGGAAGCTTCCTCCAGAGGATTGAAGGTGCTGACGCTCCGGGCCATGGGCGCTCCGGGGGACGCCATGCCCCCCCGGCATCCTGAGGGGATGTTTATCCCTTGAGCCCTAGTTGCTCTGCTCCTGGGAGGACACAGGGAGGACACAGGGAGGACACAGGGAGGACACAGCGAGGACACAGGGAGGACACAGGGAGGACACAGGGAGGACACAGGGAGGACACAAGGAGGACACAGAGAGGACACAGGGAGGACACAGGGAGGACACAGGGAGAACACAGGGAGGACACAGGGAAGACACAAGTAGGACACAGGGAGGACACAGGGAGGACACAGGGAGGACACAGCGAGGACACAGGGAGGACACAGGGAGGACACAGGGAGGACACAGAGAGGACACAGGGAGGACACAGGGAGGACACAGGGAGAACACAGGGAGGACACAGGGAGGACACAAGTAGGACACAGGGAGGACACAGAGAGGACACAGGGAGGACACAGGGAGGACACAGGGAGGACACAGCGAGGACACAGGGAGGACACAGGGAGGACACAAGTAGGACACAGGGAGGACACAGGAAGGACACAGCGAGGACACAGGGAGGACACAGGTCAGTGTGTGAAACCAACACAAGGACGAAGAAGTTATGAATCTGTTTTAACGTACGCTGGTCCTGTTTTAAACTCTCAATATGAATCAGCCACAGATCTACTCCCACAATTCAACACAACTGGATGTAGAGATGTATGGGGGGCCGTTTGTAAAGCAGCTCACGCTGAAAATAACAGCAGCATTTTGTCACATTTAATCTAAATCTAAATGTTAAATTGAAATTTAAATCTAAATGTTAAATCTAAATCTTAAATTTAAATCTAAATGTTAAATCTAAATCTAAATCTAAATGTTAAATCTAAATCTAAATGTTAAATCTAAATGTTTCGGGTGAAACATATATTTAACTAATATGCAAATTCAAATGCCGGTAACAGGAAGTAACAAAATAAATGGAAAAATGGACTCTTGGACATGGATTATCGTGATATTAACTACATAAAATAACAAACACGTTTGGAGAAACTTTATTTGGAGAGTCCATTTCCCCGAATAAGATTTATTCGTTATTTGCCAATATAAACACACTCTGACCTCCTCGAGCTTTTATTTTGTTACTTCCTGTTACCGTAACATTAAGATTTAACATTTAAATTTAAATTTAACATTTAGATTTAGATTAAACATTTCAATTTCACACTTCGATTTTGATTTAAATTTAACATTTAGATTTAGATTTAACATTTGGATTTAAATATTTAAAATATCTCTAAGTTGACAAATATTGTTGTAAATGTGCAAAAAAGTGACTCAAAAATTCACACCAGTTTTTTAAACATGGTTTGAAGCTAAATGTGACAAAATGTTGCTCTTATTTTCAGCGTCAGCTGCTTTACAAACGGCGCCCCATAGAGATGCTCCTCCACATCGGTTTGCACTTCATTGAGCTACAGGAGATCACATGCAGCTCCGTATGATGAGCGTGTGAATCCCAGTGAACCACGGTGAGTTACCTTCCGTCGCCCGAGGACTCCTGGACAGCCGCCACGGGGGAGGGAGGGGACACAGCTGTGGCAGGACATGGCGTGGACAAGGTGGACGTCCCTGTGTCGAAACCCGTGGAGGCGGAGTACGATGACGTCATCGCCTCGTCCACCGACGGACTGCCCTTCAGGAAAAGTCTGGGGAGTCAAATCAGAACGGTGCTGGTCGTTTAAGTACGGTAAAATATCTATTCTGATGTTTTTAAAAATATCCTGTGTTTCCTTCTCTTTTAAAAGATGTTTTATGGGCAGTGGAAATGTGAAATGGGGCTCGAAGAACACAGGCAGCAAAGGGTCGGGTCGGAATCGAACCTGCAGCCGCCTCAAAGGCCTCAAGCCTCCATGTGTGAGGCAGATTCTTCTTTTGTTTTAAAACCATGTCAAGAAAGTGGATATTTTAAAGTACCAGTAAGATACGGATGAAGTAAAGGCTCTGTTCTACCTGCCGGGTCCCCTCAGGTCCCTGATCTCCACATTGAGGAAAGGCAGGAAGGGGTTTCCACAGAAGGGGCAGGTGGTGTTCAGGTTGGAGTCGTCCGCCGTCCAGCCGGCCATGATCTCCTCGTCGTACACCAGAGAGTCACAGGTCTTACAGCGAGAGCAGCTGGAGATCAGCAGCTGGAGGAAGAGACACACACACACACACACACACACACACACACACACACACACACACACACACACACACACACACACACACACACACACACACACACACACACACACACACACACACACACACACACACACACACACACACACACACACACACACACACACACACACACACACACAGAGCTCAGAGCAGTTCTGATGGTTACGTCCCAGGCGCTGAATTCCACTTCTCAGTTTCCCAGTGTGATCTACCTCCATGGCGTAGTTGTTGAAGATGCTGGTGTTGCTGGTGTAGTGGGAGGAGCCGGCGTCCGACTTGTCCGGCAGAGAGAAGCCGGGGGGGGAGAGGACGCATCCTGCAGGAGGACGAAGACAAGAACGATCAGAATAATATCACATTTATTTACTCCCACGGCTTTTTTTATATTTATTTGAAACATTTCCGATGTTTTATCAGATGGTTTGTCAGGAAACTGAGCTTTTAAAGAAGTGAATATTTAAGTGATAGTCACAACATTCAAATGATTTAAAACCAGAAACTGCTAAAGAAAAAAAGACAGATCTGCAAATTGAATTAATTCATACAGATTTAATTTCTTTTTTCTTGCTGTCGATATTTGGCAAATAAAATGTAGACGGGACAAAAACCTTATTTCACCTGAATCACTTTGTTTGAAAAATGTGTCAAAGATAAAAAACCTTTGCTTGGAATGTGATCACGTTAGAAACTAATGCTAAAGAAGAAGAGGAGGAGGAGGAGCTTCCTCACCGGGCAGCAGGGACGTGGGTCTCATGGGGCGGGACCCGGCGGGGGGGCCGTCCAGGCGGCTGCGCCGGGGGCTGCGTCGGGGGGCCGAGGGACCACCGGGGCCGTTCCTCTGGGGAGAGACCACCGAGCTCTCCGACCCCCGGCCGTCCTCCTCGTCCAGCAGAGACGAGCCGTCCGGGTCGCCGACGCTCAGCCGGTCGATGTAACCGTCCTGGAGCGACGGAGGAGAGACGGGTGAGTGTCGGGTGATGTTTATATTCATAAAACTATGATTCTCACAGCAACAGCTACTACAAATTAAATTATTTTATATCCTAAAAGGATCAAATAAGATTGTTTTTACAGATTATCTGAACTAAAATGCATTTTCCTCTTTGACTTTAAACACAAATCATTCAAATGATTCACCAGAGCAAACCTGATCAACATGTAGTCAGTGATTATATGATTTCATAAAACTGTGTAAATGTTTTAAAAATGTAGTATCTGCACCAAAGAACATTTAAAATTTATTTAAAAAAAAAGGGATTGGATCCAGGAATTTATTTAATTTCCTTTAACAGAGAGAAACTGGAGGTTTTCTCAGATTTTTAAGTCAAATTTCCCCAAATAAAGGAATATTTTGATCTTATCTTCCACAGGAATCATATCAACACAGCCACCAGAGGGCAGCAGCGCTCCAACTGAAGTCTTCCACTGCTTCTTATAAAAGCACTGACGTGTGTTTGTGCAAAAGTAAAATCACACCAGTGTTTAAACAGGTTTTTATCTTATTTGAAGTTTGCTTCTTATTCCTGATGTATTATAGATTCAAATGTGGCTTTTTTGGGATTAAAATATGTGATATAGGTTTAAAATTAGGTCATTTATCATCTATCTGTATATATATATATAAATATATTCATCTCAAACTCGATTTAAGCGAGTCTGTTGAGTTTGTTGAATAGTTGTGAATGAAAGTGTTCATTTCTGAAAACAACATTTCTCTCCCCAGTCTGAAGCTGATCTCTCCGGTCGGGACTCGGTACCTTGGTGGGCGTGGTGTAAGTCGCCAGACGCGAGTACCAGCGGCTCGCCTTCTCGGCCACGCCCTTCCCAGCGGAGACCACGCTGGTTTTGAAGACGTCCAGCGTCGGCGTGAGCAGCGTGTCCAGAGCGAAGGACGAGGAGGACGGCGAGGGCGTGGCCAGGCTCATCCTGTCCGCCCTCTCTCTGTAGGGGGAGGGGCGAGGGCTGGGGCTGGGGGTGGTGCTGGAGCTGCGCCGGGGGGGCGACGACCACAGGCGCTGGCGTGCGATGGGGTGGGAGGGCGAGGGCGGGTGGAACGTGCAGGAGCGTGGGACTCCGGCCGTCCTGTGGGAGGAGCTGTGGGAGGAGCTGTGAGGGAGGCTGGCTCTCCGGGGGCCGGACATGGCGGCGGGGGGGTGGAGGAGGGGGGGGCTGGCCGGGTCCTGCAGGTCCAGGCTGGGCGTGCGGCTGGTCAGCGGGCTGCCCATGTGGTTCATGTAGAGCTCGATCTCCCGGGCCAGGTGCCGGCCGGCGCTCGGCGTGCTCCCCTCCTCGCCGTCCGGGTACCGCCCCCCCCCCGGCGGCTCGGGCTGTGACTCAGCAGCGAGCAGCGACAGGGGGTCGTCGCCCGTCTCGATGCCCGTGCGCTTCACGCCTCCTCTGGACGCCCCGGGGCTCAGGGCGCCGGAGCTCACGCTGCGTCCCACCGGCGTCTTGTGTCTCTGACGAGCGGGGACGCCACGCCCGGGCGCAGGCTTGTCCAGATCCAGATCCTCCAGATCAAAGATGGCCTCCGTGTTCCCTCTGTCCTCATCACTGGAGTCCTGTCCCTCCAGCTCCTCCTCCTCCTCCTCCCCCCTGTGATCCAGTCGCCCGGCGCCGCCCTCTGATTCGCCGAACGCCAGCGAGCGAGGCCTCCTGCTCTTAGTGAAGTTGACCGCGGAGAGAATCCTGGCGTCGGCGCCCAGGTGACCCGCGATCTTCTCCGGGTCCGTCTCACCTTGGCTCATCGCCAGGCTGAGGACGGGGGTGCCGCTGCCGCTGCTGCCCACCGTGTCTCCGCTCAGACGCCGACCTCTGACCCCCGGCCACTCGAGGGCGGAGCCGCTGCCGGCGCTGCCGACCACGTCCTCCAGAGCGCTGCGGTGTCTCCTGAGCAAACTGTTGGTCTGGACCTCGCAGATCTCATCCAGGGACGAGGTGAAGAGGAGCCCGGCCACGTGTCCTGAGGGGGGGGGGGGCGTTAGAGACATGTTGTGTTAAATCACATAATCGGACCAGGAGAGTTCTGACTTGAAGTTCATGCGTTTAAGGACAAAGACAAGAAGAAAAATAAATTACCCTTTTCTAAAAGTTTAAAAATAGATGGAGCTTGTTTCCTTTTTGAATCTTTTTCATCTTGTTTGAAGCAGTAAATCGTACATTTAACATGTTTCTGTGTGGCCTGTATCTCACGACTATCTCTCTATCGGTTGTTCTCATAACTTTACGACTTAATTTCCATCAATTTACAAAAAATGTTTTGTAATATTTAACTTAATTCCCCCAAATCCCAGATATTTTTCCCTTCAAGTGGCCATAATAATCTCAATAAGCGAAAATATACTTGTTTCAAGTTAACGCATCTATGATATGAATTCAAAAGACAGTTTGCCTCATAAGAACTTTTCATAAGAAAATCTGCCGACCTCTGAAGGCAATGTGCCTAAAATAAGACCCAACCCATCTGAATTTAATTATTTTTAAGGCCTTTGATATGTTAAATATCTCAAATGACAATCAAACCACGAGAGTTCTGACTTCAAGTTTCATGCGTCAATCAGTTGAAGGACACAGAGAAGAAAAGTAAATTACACTTTTCCTAAAAGTTTAAATAGATGGAGCTTGTTTCCTTTTTGAAACTCTTTCTTGTTCTGAAGCAGTAAATCGTACATTTAACATGTTTCTGTGTGGCCTGTATCTCACCACTATCTCTCTATCTGTTATTTTCAGATCTTTACGTCTTTATTTCCATGAATTTACAACATTTTTCTTGTAATATTTCACTTTATTCCCCAAAATCCCAGATATTTTTTCCCTTCAAGTGGCCATAATAATCTCAAGAAGCAAAAATATACTTGTTTCAAGTAAACGCATCTATGATATGAACTCAAAAGACAGTTTGCCTCATTTGAAAATCTCAGTGACCTCTGATGGCAATGTGCCTAAAATAAGACCCATCCAATCTGAATTTAATACTTTTTAACGCCTCTTATAGGTTAAATATCTTAAGTCTTTTCAAGTTTCATGCGTCAATCAGTTGAAGGACACAGAGAAGAAAAGTAAATTTCACTTTTCCTTAAAGTTTAAATAGATGGAGCTTGTTTCCTCTTTGAAAGTAGTAAATCGTACATTTAACATTTGTCGGTGTGGCCTGTATCTCACCACTATCTCTCTATCCGTTATTCTCATAACTTTACAACTTTATTCCCATGAATTTACAAATTTTTTCTTGTAATATTTTGCTATATTCCCCCAAATCCCCTTCAAGTGGCCAAAATACTATCAAAAAGTTAAAATATACTTGTTTCATCAAATCTGAAATTAATACTTTTTAAGGCCTTTCATATGTTAAATATCTTAGGACTTTTCCATGACCCTTCCTTAAAGTTTAAATAGATGGAGCTTTTATCCTTTTAGGAACTCTTTCATCTTGTTTGAAGTACATCTAACTGTATCTCACCACTATCTCTCTATCGGTTGTTCTCATAACTTTATGACTATATTTCCATGAATTTCAACTCAAAAAGCTAAAATATACTTGTTTCAAGTTAACGCATGTATGTTATGAATTCAAAAGACAGTTTGCCTCATAAGAAAATCTCAGTGACCTCTGATGGCAATGTGCCTAAAATAAGACCCTTCCAATCTGAATTTAATACTTTTTAACGCCTCTTATAGGTTAAATATCTTAAGTCTTTTCAAGTTTCATGCGTCAATCAGTTGAAGGACACAGAGAAGAAAAGTAAATTTCACTTTTCCTTAAAGTTTATATAGATGGAGCTTGTTTCCTCTTTGAAAGTAGTAAATCGTACATTTAACATTTGTCGGTGTGGCCTGTATCTCACCACTATCTCTCTATCCGTTATTCTCATAACTTTACAACTTTATTCCCATGAATTTACAAATTTTTTCTTGTAATATTTTGCTATATTCCCCCAAATCCCCTTCAAGTGGCCAAAATACTATCAAAAAGGTAAAATATACTTGTTTCATCCAATCTGAATTTAATACTTTTTAAGGCCTTTCATATGTTAAATATCTTAGGACTTTTCCATGACCCTTCCTCAAAGTTTAAATAGATGGAGCTTTTATCCTTTTAGGAACTCTTTCATCTTGTTTGAAGTACATCTAACTGTATCTCACCACTATCTCTTTATCGGTTGTTCTCATAACTTTACGACTATATTTCCATGAATTTCAACTCAATAAGCGAAAATATACTTGTTTCAAGTAAACGCATGTATGTTATGAATTCAAAAGACAGTTTGCCTCATAAGAAAATCTCAGTGACCTCTGATGGCAATGTGCCTAAAATAAGACCCTTCCAATCTGAATTTAATACTTTTTAACGCCTCTTATAGGTTAAATATCTTAAGTCTTTTCAAGTTTCATGCGTCAATCAGTTGAAGGACACAGAGAAGTAAAATTAATTACAACTTCCTAAAAGTTTAAAGAGATTTTGAAACTCTTTCATCTTGTTTGAAGTAGTAAATCGTACATTTAACATTTTTCGGTGTGGCCTGTATCTCACCACTATCTCTCTAGCCGTTATTCTCATAACTTTACAACTTTATTCCCATGATTTTACAAATTTTTTCTTGTAATATTTTGCTATATTCCCCCAAATCCCCTTCAAGTGGCCAAAATACTATCAAAAAGGTAAAATATACTTGTTTCATCCAATCTGAAATTAATACTTTTTAAGGCCTTTCATATGTTAAATATCTAAGGACTTTTCAAGGACCCTTCCTTAAAGTTTAAATAGATGGAGCTTGTATACTTTTAGGAACTCTTTCATCTTGTTTGAAGTAGTAAATCGTACATTTAACATGTTTCTGTGTGGCCTGTATCTCACCACTATCTCTCTATCGGTTGTTTTCATAACTTTACGACTATATTTCCATGAATTTCAACTCAAAAAGCTAAAATATACTTCTTTCAGGTAAACGCATGTATGTTATGAATTCAAAAGACAGTTTGCCTCATAAGAAAATCTCAGTGACCTCTGATGGCAATGGGCCTAAAATAAGACCCTTCCAATCTGAATTTAATACTTTTTAACGCCTCTTATAGGTTAAATATCTTAAGTCTTTTCAAGTTTCATGCGTCAATCAGTTGAAGGACACAGAGAAGTAAAATTAATTACAACTTCCTAAAAGTTTAAAGAGATTTTGAAACTCTTTCATCTTGTTTGAAGTAGTAAATCGTACATTTAACATTTTTCTCTGTGGCCTGTATCTCACCACTATCTCTCTAGCCGTTATTCTCATAACTTTACAACTTTATTCCCATGATTTTACAAATTTTTTCTTGTAATATTTTGCTATATTCCCCCAAATCCCCTTCAAGTGGCCAAAATACTATCAAAAAGGTAAAATATACTTGTTTCATCCAATCTGAAATTAATACTTTTTAAGGCCTTTAATATGTTAAATATCTAATGACTTTTCCATGACCCTTCCTCAAAGTTTAAATAGATGGAGCTTTTATCCTTTTAGGAACTCTTTCATCTGGTTTGAAGCAGTAAATCGTACATTTAACATGTTTCTGTGTGGCCTGTATCTCACCACTATCTGTTAATCGGTTGTTCTCATAACTTTACGACTTTATTTCCATGAATTTCAACTCAATAAGCGAAAATATACTTGTTTCAAGTAAACGCATGTATGTTATGAATTCATAAGACAGTTTGCCTCATAAGAAAATCTCAGTGACCTCTGATGGCAATCTTAAATAAATAAGACCCATGCAATCTGAATTTAATACTTTTTAAGGCCTTTTATATGTTAAATATCTCAAGACTTTTCAAGGACCCTTGGCCAACCTGTACCAGCATTAGAGACATGTTTTTGTTAAATGACATATCGGACCGCGCTGAGAGTTTCATTTGTCAATCAGTTGAAGGACACAGAGAAGAAAAATAAATTACACTTTTCTAAAAGTTTAAATAGATGGCGCTTGTTTCCTTTTTGAATCTTTTTCATCTTCTTTGAAGCAGTAAATCATACATTTAACATTTTTCTGTGTGGCCTGTATCTCACCACTATCTCTCTATCGGTTATTCTCCTACCTTTACGACTTTATTCCCATGAGTTTACGCAATTTTTCTTGTAATATTCCACTTTATTCCACAAAATCCCAGATGTTTTCCCCTTAAAGTGGCCATAATACTCACAAATAACAAAAATATACCGGTACCTGTTTCAAGTAAACCTATGTATGTTATGAATTCAAAAGACAGTTTGCCTCATAAGAAAATCTCAGTGACCTCTAATGGCAATGGGCCTAAAATAAGACCCATCCAATCTGAATTTAATACTTTAGGGCCTTTCACATGTTAAATACTCAAAACAGGTCAATCTGAGGAGGGCTGTTTTAAATGATCCTTGGGGTATTTTGACCAAAATATGTTACAGACATTTCATTAAGACCCCAAGGAACCATATCAACTGTGGTAAAATGGGCATAATATGTTTCCTTTAAGACTTTTCAAGGACCCTTGGCCGACCTGCACCAGCTTCTACTCCCCACTGGAGGAGCCCTTGACTCATAAGTCCTGGTGTACCTGTGCTCACGGAGCTCTTGGGTTTACAGGACGAGTCGTCGAAGGCACAGCTGCTGCGGACGATGGCCCGAGGTCTGAAGGAGGAGGCGACCTCCACCTCCAGCTGAGGGAGGCAGTCTTTACTTCCTTTGGCGCTCTCCGTCTCCGATACTACAAACACAAAAATTACAATTTCAAAATCGTCCTTTTAGACGACGGGCCCAAGCTTTGAACACGATATCGTTCTTTTAAATAATCCTGGGACGGAAACAAAACAGACAAGGCTTTGATGTTTGTGAGAAACCAGGAGAGATGAATCTCGGGAGGATCAAGGCGGAGGAAGTGGGAAATCCCGTGCAGCTAGAAATCTGCCAAGTTCTGGTTTTACATTGAGAGGGAACAGTGGACATGCAGATCAGGTGATATCTGAACTACTGACGGGAGCTGCAGTCGCTCTCCTTCTTCTCCTCCTTGTCGGGGGCCGCGTCCTGGGAGCTGGGGTCTCCTCTCCGGACCTCCTCTTTGGACAGCGAGTTATAACCCAGGTCCGACTGATCTCCTGCGGAACAAGAGGAAACAGAGGGAGAAGGAGATTAAACCAAGGAAAGGGGAGAACACACAGGCACTGATTCTAAACATGAATATAAACCACAGTGAATGATAAAGAGGAAGGATTCAAGTTCCAGCTTCTCAAAGCGGCTGCACACCCGCACCACTGCATGTGCCAGACCTCCTTTAGTTTCAGAGTCTACAGAACAAAACCCAGAGAAAGCTTTTTTTTGCTATAAAAGAGAAGAAACTGTGAATCTGTTGTTGCCTGAAGGAAATGAGACGTTAAGAGGAAAAGCCGGAGGAGCACTTCTTCCCTTTCATCTGCTCTGCTAAAGCTGTTCTGAGTCACAGACTTGTCCCGAGGCCGAGCTGCTCCACGGTTACTAGGGTTGCAAAGGGGCGGAAAGTTTCCATGGAAGTTTAGCTCTGGAATTTTGGGAATTTTAAAAAAGAAATAAATACGCAAATTAAACGCTGAGCAATGAAAACATCGTTCAAAACTATTTTAAAGATGTATGGAATGCAGCACACGCAGCACGTTGAGTTTCAACCCCCCACTGTGCATTCTTCCATCACATGCACAGATAACTCCCAGCATCCTTCACTCTACAGCAGGGCTATTGAGGCCTGCTGTAGTGTGAAGGACTAGTCAGGTAAGTTCCATGATATGACTGGGGAAAATATATATGCATGCTGATTGAGGATTGTTCATCTGTTCATCTAGACTATTTCCATTCATTTATCCATCAATTGTAAAATATG
>NC_083638.1:3872618-3920118 GCF_963576545.1 Limanda limanda | reverse complement strand
CCTCCAGGGAGAAGGTTATGATTTTGTCTGTGCAACAAATTAATTTCACAAGATTTGGTGAGGAACCCGTTCACTTTGGGTCTGGATCCAGATTTTCTTCTCACTTTCCTTAACGTTGCATTTTTTTGGAACCTTTTCCTCGATTCCTCAGAGAAAACAATTATGGATCTTGATGAAAATTTGAATCAGGAATCTTTAAGGGATCTGATATTTATGTGTTTGTGCAATTTGGTGCAGATCCAAATAAAAATCCAGCCGAACCAGAACGATAACATGAGAAATTACTGTTAAAAAAGCATAAAAATGCCCTGATGATAATAATAATAACAAGTTTATAAAGAGAGCACTTGACACAAAGTATGAAGTATTGCAAAACAAGTAAAAAATACAGAAGGACGTTTATGAATTAATGGTAAATATAATAACAAAAAATATTTGAAAAATGTGTTGTGTGTGGACAATAGAACTGAATGTGTTGAACAGGAAGCTGTGTCTCTTTCAAACTAAATCACAGCTGACAGGAGGTTTGAACACAATGTTGAACTCCAGCGAGGATCTTAAATAATAAACTGGGATCAGCAGGACGGGGATCAACATGCAGCGGGTGTGCAGGTGTTCACCGGCATGCAGGGGAGTTACATCACACATGTTGAGATACTTGTGTTTTACAGTTACTGTCTTAAAGCAACACTATGAAACCTTTATAACGAGCAGCTTCATTAAAATGTGTTTGATGGTTCAGTGACTGTGAAGGTGGAGAAACTTTCCTCCTTCGCTCCCGGAACGTCTCTGTTCTGTGTCACTCTGGTGAGTGGGTTCCATCTCCTGTGAGAGGAACTGACTCAGAGTCAGCTGAAGAGTGGAGCTGATTGTGGATCAGATAAAAAGACTCAGGAGTTATTAAAAACCAGAGTTTATCTCCAATATTCAGCAGGAAACTTTGAGAATATGAAGATGTCTAAATTCTTGGTGGATTTGTTACAGCTGCAGCTCTTCAGCATGAGGAAGCAGAGGATCATGGGTAATAACAACTTGTTAACCAACAACTAACTAACAACTTAACAAGTTACATAGTGTTGCTGTGAGACTTTACACACTTTAGTGCTTAGAGGAGTAAATTTGGGTATTTTCACACGTTTTATTGCCTCTTAACGACCCGGTAACGACTGCTGAGTCAGCGTTTTATGATCATACGCAGAGCTCTGTTTGCAAATGGGTGGGATACGAACAGCTGCTTTCCAAATGTGCACGTGGTTCTGTTTAATTCCCCTCGTATAGTTCACAATCTCCCTATCGATGTGCATGTTGCAGTAGATTCAGGAGAGGTTTCTCTTCTCAGACTGACCTTCCTCCTCTCAGACATGCAGAGTGCTGCTCTCTAAGCCCAGTTACCTGACAGAGGGCTCGGGGTCACCGGGCCCTGCCGGCGTAGAGCCTGCTTGAACTGAGCCACGCCCAGAACGACGTTTCTCAGCTTCATCCACAGGAAGTAACCTCCTCTGGTGCTGGACGGCCACGTGCTCTCCAACACGGCCTGCACGACGGGAGGAAAGACACAGTGAAGGAGTTAGAATGACCTCCATGCCCCCCCCCCCCCCCCCCCCCCCCGATCAACCAGTGCAGATCTGGTCTACGTCGATTATTTTCCAGGCTCATTTGACAATCCACGTGACCTTTAACCTTTGACACTCTGAAATCTAAATCGAAATCAATCTCTGAGTCCGAGGGACAACTGGTCAAAAGGTGAAGGAATTCCAGAAAGCAGCCGTGAGGTCGTGTTCAAGAGATCAAACGCACGTTTTGTGAGGCCGGCGTGACCTTTGACCTTTGACCGACCAGATCGAATCTGTTAATCCGTGAGTCTCGGTGAACATCTGCGCCAAATCTGAGACGATTCTCTTTAAACGTTGCTGAGATATGTTGTTCACAATGCAAACTATATTTGACAATATTTGCAGTTTTTCCTCGTCTCCAACTTGTGTTTTATGTAATTTTGGAGAGATTCCCTCAAGGCGTTCCAGAGGTGTTGGGTTCACAACAACAGGACGCACCACCTGGAAACGCTCACTGGCTTTCGCCGGTTACCTTGAAACTTCATTTTCTTGCAGACGTGTTAGATTCAGTTAATTTTGAATTCAAATTATTAAAGATTTGGGTGTTTTCTCCATTTCAGACATTGGAATATTATCATATTCGTCTGATAACTACAGAAAATCCCTGAAGACAAAGTGTCTGAATCTGGTGAAAACTGCAGCCGCGACGGTTTTAACGCGACATTTTGAAGTGACTGAACCGAAACTGACCCAATCTCTGTTTTCATTAAACTCAGAATGCATTTTTAATCAGAGCCGGTAAACCTCTGTGCAGATCCTCGGTCCCTCTCGGCGTCGGAGGCGGAACAGAAAAGCCGGCGCAGCTGTTGGTCGCCAAGTCACGTTCGACAGTCGCTGTCTGCTCCGAAAATAAACTCCACACGCCCCCTGAGAGCAGCTCACCGGTAATCCTCTGAAAAGCACCGGGTTCATTACACCGGCTGCTGCTGCTGAGGGGGGGGGTGGGGGGGGCTGGGAGGACCCGGACCAGGTGAACGTCCTGGAACCAGAGTCTGGGATTCTGTTCATGTGACTGACACACAGCGGTCTTCGTTAGACTCTATGTTTAATAGGTGAGAGCTCTAAGATGGACTTTTGTCAGCCTACAAACAATGAAAGTGATTTCCAGATTAAAAGCAATAAACACAAGAGCTGGTGACCTTGTTATATTTAAAGGCAAAGGATTTATGTTTGTGAACAGGTTCTGGGGACGGCACCGGCCCAAGTGAAGAAAGTTAAAGTATAAAGCTTCATTTAAACACATCACTGTCTCGCTGCTGCAGCTCCTCCTATCAGCCTCTGTCTGAAACACAATGTCAGGAGGACTCTTCTGTTCAGATTAGTTTCAAGTTTGTTTTATTGAGCTGCAGATTTATTTATTTAATTTCTTTAAATCTAGTTTCTTCTTCAGTAAGGCTTTATTTAAAACAAGTGCTCAGACTCATTTTATCTGTAACCAACCGATATCTGAATTTAACCTAAAGAAGCAACTCTTGGCGTTTGTGTTCAAGTCTTTTGCCTGAAAGATGAAACAACAACCCCCCCGAGGCGTCTCATCAGAGAAACCTTTACCGGGGCCTTGTCTCCTCCTCCCTCGTCACCTCATTTGGTTTTATTCTCCCCGTGTCCTCACATCAGGGACGCTCTGAGCTGATAACACAGTCTGGATTCATCCCGACAGCCGAGTGCGATGGTCACGGGACGCCACGCGACCTCGGGGACGGGAACTGCAAATGTCACCGATGTTTCTTTCTACCTGAGAGCCGAGCGTCCGCAGAGCGATCAGCGTGATAAAGAGTCTCCGCCTCTCGCCTGTCGAACGGGAGAGGAATGGATTTTGGCGACGAAGCAGCCGAGCACGGTGGTGTAATAATTCAGATGCAGTTATTTATGAGACTGGTGAGTATCGTGGATAAACCTCCGGGTCTGGAAACATTCTGATGTTGAATCTATCAAACAGCTTCTGAAGCTTTTTACAAATCAGTGGTGCGGCTTCACGTTTTAAGAAGATACATAAAACCCTAATTAATGCAATAAATACCCTCACTATAATAATTCAGAATAGTAAAGCAAATCGTGATATTGGTATTAACTTATTCAACGGCGAGTTTAGGATATCTCCTCATCTCTCCAACGTGAGCATAGGAACAGTTTGATTTGTACAACAGACAGTTCTCTCCAGACTGTATTGTTCTATATTGCTTCTCAGAGTTTGGTTGAGACTTTTCAAAGCCGTGGGTTTGTCACGTGTGTTTGTGAAACTCGCAGCAGAATCAGCTGAATATCCGCAGCAAACCCAAATCACGAACCCCCACACCCAGGCTGACGGCGCCCTGTGACACTCTGGAGTCCCAGAGCGGAGATAAATCAGAAGTGTCAGCAATTCCAGAGGCTGGTTGTCGGCCAGTTGCATCTGTGACCCACGCTGACTGTCAATGCAGCATCTCTGTTTGGAAGAGAGACTCAGGGTCGATGCAGGTCATTCGCCCAAATGACCAGATGTCTCTGGCCTGACGCTAACGTCCGTCCTGAGAGATCCACTCACAAGTGGACATCTCTTGGGTGAGCTTGTGTTCACATCTGGCGTTAAAATACGTCCTGAATGTGTCTCCTGTGACCACATCTCACTTCCTCTGTTCTGTATTCGAATAAACACGTACGTCATTGGTGTTATTTAACCAGTCAGCGTTCACAGATGCGTGATATTTCAGTTATCTTAGTATCTCAGCCATGGATGTTGTGTTTTCACCAATGTTCGTTTGTTTGATGGCAAGGTTACGCAAAAACTACCAGATGGATTATCAGGAAGCTTAGTGGAAGGTATGAGTCAGAGAAAGAACCATTTCAATGGCTGAACCCAGGATTATGTTTTACAGCAGGTCTGAATTGGGATCTCTAATGTTACACACTTTTGTGCAGATTCCCCACACACGTAATCACAACAGGCGTGTACCTTGTTGTAGTATCCGTACGTGATGGCGTTGGGATGGATTCCAGCCTTCTTCATCTCAAACAGGACCCTGACTGCCAGCACCGGCTGACCGTACTGTCCACAGAGCTGCATCAGCACCCGGTAACACACCTGGAGTCGTCGTACATTTAAATCACATTTAATTCAAAAACAACCCGAAGGTGCAAAATGTTTCGCAAAGTGTGACAGAAACTTGACTTGACCTCGTCGGGCGGCTGCAGCTTCTTGGCCTGCATCTTCCTGAGCACGTCGTAGGCCGTGCGCAGGGCCCTGACCTTGGAGTGACACACCTTCACGTACGCCGGCAGGCAGATGAACCACAAACCGTAGCAGTGACGGAGCAGACACTTGGACCACTGCTGGGGAATGGAGGAGTATTTCTTGGCGATCTTCTGGGACAATTTGATCTCCTGTGGGTGTGAAGAGGGAAGAAGGAAAGTTTTCTTTTTACGTAGGGTTTCGCAGATAAGTGTGAGAGTGACTGTCGATATCAAAGCTGCTGGAGCCGCTGTCTCCGTAACTCTAGAGAGAAATCTACTCGTCTCAACATCTCCTATCACTCTATTATTAAAACCACTGCAATAGGAACACAACTTGGTTTTCCTCACCTATATTTTGAATACGTGGAAATCAGTTTTGCTGGATTAAGTAGCAGTTGATGGTTTAGGTTTTAATTTCTGTGAGTTCGATTTTGCTTTGCTCGGATTCGAGTGCTTAGAGACAAAACACTTCAGGAATCGAACGTGCGACAGCGGTGAGTGACTGCGGCGCTGACCTGCTTGGTGCGTCTGAACATGGGGGCGGGGCTGGTGGGGCAGCTCTGTCTGGCAGCGAGGCGGGAGGCGGGGGTCCGCAGGCCCTCCATGGGGTCAAACAGGTCAAGACTCAACACTGGGAAACCATCGTACCTGATGAGAAACACACACACACACACACACACAAACACACACACACGTTAGTGAAAGCAGTCGCACGGTTTTACAACTCAAACATCTCTTGTTCTACTTCAACTCAAGAAGAATCCACCAGCCTCTGCAAAGGAAAAGTCATATTCCAGTAACATCTGAAATAAAATAATTCCTTCCAAGGTCACACTGATCATAAATATGGTTTTTACTGTAATTAGATTCAACGAGAGCCGATCAAAATTCTGGAAGGCTGCAGGTCATCATGGATTATTAGGGCAAGTTAATTGAGGTGTTTCTGAAAGAGCATCAACTACACAGAGCAAAACTCGACTGTGGAATCCAAAAACCACAGAGTCAGACCCACACAGTCATGTTCTTCACCTGAGTGAGGGAGCTGGACTCCTGCTGATCCTCATCATCACCTGCTACGACTGCGACTCAACGAATTTCCACTCAATTTATTATTTAGATTCTGTAATTCCCCCCCCTGCTGTTAAGTTACAGTCCTGTTTACGGCTCAGAAGAACAGGAAGTGTCTTCTTTCACATTTAAAACAGTAGCAGCCTGTTTAGAGATGGAATCATTGACTTATTAACACGTGATTCACTTTCTGTTCCGCTGTGAAGTCGTGGTTTGATAATAATAATAAACGTTTTATGTATTCCAACATTTGAGTGTAAAGATTATTTGTATGTACCTGTAGCAGAGCGGGTGCTCCTCCCCCTCGGGCAGGGGGGGCAGCTCTGGAGGTGTGATGAACACCGTGTGCTCACTGCGCTGGGATTCATCAAACTCCATCAGCCTGGACTCCTCCGGCTTCTCGCCGTCCCCCTGCAGAGCACACACACACAATCAAACACACAATCAAACACACACAGACACACAAGCAGAGATGTGTGGGTGGTGCTGCACAGCAGAGAGAACCAGGGAGTACGATTCATGGGACGTTGAATCCGGAATTTATGCCCAGTAATAAATGTTTCAGTGTTTGGCCTGACACCTTTTAAATAAACACTGTTTCCAAACCGTAAATTAGAATCAGCTTCGTATCCGTCACCCGGAGAGAAGGATTCCTACAGAATGTGTCTGGCAGAGCGGAGGGAGGACGACAGCAGGTGACCTAGATTCCCTTTCTCTTTACTCTCTCTTGTTTTTTATATTTATATATAATTAGTCTACCTCCCTGCAACCCGTCTCTATTACACACACGCACACAAAGCTGAAACTAGCCTAAACAATTTAGTTCTCCATCTTCCCTCATAGTCTCCTACAGTGAAAATATTATCTTTAATGTCACAAATCTATTCATACCAATCAAATCTTATATAAATATAATAAATAAGAGCCCGACCAAAACCAGGTTTGAATCATGTTAAAGAACTTTGACAGGGAAGCCACATGAAGAGGCCTTCAAACTAAAACACCTGCAAGAAGTGTCACTGTTTAAAGCTGTAAACTTAAATTAAATTAGATTTTCCATCATGATCCATTGAGACGCACATACATTTAGATTTATCATGAATCTCTCTTCTGAACAGTTATTCCTGTATTGTACATGATAAATTACTGTCTGGTTGAAATGTGATTCGGTTGTATTTTAAGAATTCCACAAGGAGGTCCTGCTTCACCCGTCAGTCTGTTTTTTTGTTTGTTTGTTTGTTTGTTTGTTTGTCAGCAAAAAGTACGGATGATTTCTATGAAACTTGGTGGTTGGATGGGTCATGAGCCAAAAAAACAACACAAACATTCTGGTTTGTGGATCCACACAAACATCTGGATCTAGTGAATTTAAATGTGGTTTCATAAGGGCTCTGTTGAGCGTTAGCGGAGGTATGCGCTCTACGGTTCTAGTTTTACATTCAATTTCCCCCCTTTACAGTTTGCTTTTTTACAGCTGTTAATTGATTCAATTACGTTTAATTTTGTGTGATTAGTTTCTGTTCCGTGTGGTTCCTCCGCTGGAGTTAATTAAATTTGTTGCTGCGATGAACTACTTTCCCTCGGGGATCAATACATGCTAACCTTATCTTTCTCTGTTTGACTGCTGTGTGCGTTTGTGTGCAGTACGACGTCTTTGTGACTTTCTCTCCGAGCAAATAATGAGATCCGGCCACAGATCACAGAGACTGCGAGAGATTCTGAAGCTGAAACATAGACAGGACGAGAAGACCCGGGGCCCCAGTGCAGGTCTGGGGCCACAGGAAGTAGAAGCTAGAATTCCCTTCCACTATGTCTTGTAATGGCATGTATTTCCCGTCTGTTTGATCATGATTGAATGACGATGTAACCTTTATCATGCTGCATCCTGTACTATTTGAATGTGTATTGACCTGATTAACATAGCCACTGTAACCTTAATTTCCACTGTAGCCACCAAATGGATTAGTCTGCTTCCTCTCTTTGATCCTGCCCTTCCTACAGAAACTGAATGTTTATTGGCCTGATTAACATACACTCTGTAACCTGATTTCCTCTAGACACAGCCCCTTACTACTGAATGCATTGCTCTGATTGCTAGACTAGGCATTGTTGTTTTGATGTGATTAAAGGATCTCAACCTGTCCTGTAACAGTCCCCTCCAGAGTGGGAGGGGTTAGCCGAATGTATAAAGAACTGAAATGTCTTCTATCTGGTGTGCATTACTACAACTAAACCCTGTGGTGTGCACCATGCTCTGAGCATTAAAGTGTGACAATACTGTAAGAGAGTTTTGAGTCTCGTTTCCTCGTTGGTAGTGGGATTATTGTGGAAATTGCCACGACAGTCTCCATTAGAGACAGAACACACACACACACACACAAACACACACAAGTGATCCAAGGACGGCCGAGTCTATTTCAGAGTCTGTTACAAATGTCACCTGTAAAAAACCAGTGACCCTCAGACGTGACTGGGGAAGCGAGTGGCTCGGTGGACTTTAAGACTGCAAACACACGAGATGCAACCTTCAGCAAACACATGTGATGGAGTAACACTGGGAGCTCGGGGGGGGTAAACCGCTGCCGGGGGAGCAGAGGTGACACACACACACTGTCACACTGAAGGATACCAGCCCGGAGGATGTTTCTAAAAACTCTTCATGCTCCGTTAGCGCCTCAGAAATCCCTGAAGCGTTGAAAGCCCTGACTCACTGGCACTCGTGAAAAAGTGTACAGCACAGGAAAAACTGCAGTCGAAGCAAATTCAGATATTCCCCCTGAAATAGTGGAAAACTATCATCTTCTAGGATAGTCACAGTATTTAATTTAAATTTGTTCCTTATAAATCAGACTCTGATGAGCGAGCGGGGAAATGAACACGACAGCTCAGGCTGAAGCCACCGGCTGGAGAATCGACTGGAGGTAAACTGCTTCCTTCAGATTCAAGGGCTACAAACACAGTACCTTTTCATTTGAATCAGACCTTTTCAAAATAAAATGATCTCTGAACACAGGAGGGTTTTGGATCTGTATCCGGTTTTTAATCCACGTCCAAACGAACACCTCTGAGAACACACAACACGCTTCAGGTGCGAAGAGATTGCTTGAATGTCTCATTTCCTACTAAACAGTTGTGTCATTGTAAAACACAGTAACACTTGTAATTATCTATGTTGTGTTGAAAACTGACGAATCAGGGAAGGCCAAGAGACCCAATCAGAAAGCTGCTGTGAGCGAAGTTGTTTCCAAACATCTCCGTCTCTGCCCTTTGAGACTAAAGTTCTCTGAAGTCGGCGTCATCTTTAACAGAATCTGTGTTTTCAAACAAAAATAAACTAGTATGGATGAGGCCTAACAGACACAAGTAGTTCCCTCTACATCTTATTTCAATTTCTAATGATCTTGTTGTTTGCTAGCATCCTGCACGAGGCACAAATCCCCAATGTGGAGACAAAAAGAACCCAGAATCGAAGAAGTAATAACAGACTCACCTTCCCTCCTTTGTCTGCACTCCGCTCTGAGTTGTACAGCTGCTCGCACGTGGAGGCGGGAGAGGAAAGAGACAAGAGACAGAAGAGGAGAAGGTGAAGCAACACAGGAGAGAGAAGAAGCTACCGTTACTGTTGGAGGAGGACGAAGAGAGAACAACAGAATCACTCCAGAAGGTTTTTGTAGGAAGCTTAATTCCACTGCATCAGAAAGAAAATATAAACGGCACAATTTAGGAACGACTTTAGCTCACCTTGTCCACGCAGTCGTCGAAGAACGCCAGGCTGGCGTCTTTGTCGCTGACGAAGGAACACTCCTCGATGAAGCGGATGAACATCTGGGTCTTGGTCATCAGCGAGTAGAACTTCTGGTGAGAGCGGTCGCGGCTTTTCAAGAAGCCTGAGGACACAGATGTTTAAACGTCAGCTCCTGAATAAATGACCAAACGTTTATTTAAGATATTCAAAATTGCTGAAAAATGATTGACAGGAGTGATTCACAGACTCCTTCCGAAGGTGTGTACAGAAACACTCCATTCTCCCACTCGCGGTGGACAATGACTGTGGACTATAGTGGATCTCATCCTGATGCTGGATCGTGGTCTTGCTGCTGGCCAGAGACTGTGATTGCAGCGGGACTGCCTGACACATAGTATTGAAAAATGTTTAGCCTAATGGATGCTGCTAAAAATCCTGAGGATGTTTTCTTACACCTGACATCTATTGCACTTCTGTCCGTCCTGAGAGAGGGATCCCTCACATGTGGCTCTCTCTGAGGTTTCTACATATTTTTACCTGTGAAAAGGGTTTTTAGTAGTTTTTCCTTACTCTTGTTGAGGGTTAAGGACAGAGGATGTCACACAATGTTGAAGCCCCATGAGACGAATTGTTATTTGTGAATGTGGGCTATACAAATAAAACTTGATTGATTGATTGATAAAGGCTCCATGTACAGCGTATACAACCTCCATTTGTCTGGTGCTGGATGATGCAGCAGCAGCCAAACACAATGTTATTAGTATAATGGTCTTTTTGGGATGAATAGCTTCCTTGATGGAAGCTGAAAGCAGTTTAACTGACTAATAAGCCGCTGCTGCTGCTGCTGCTGCTGTGGGACTGGAAGCAGGATGGATGGACACTGGCTCACGGCTCAGAGGTGGAAGCCAAACACTGAGAAACACTTCCTGCAGCTGATGAATATTTCACTCCTAAGCATTAGAGTCTATATAAAGACGAACGACGTGTCTGCACTTCCCACCTCTGTACAGAAATAAACCTGAGACATCCCAGGTACAAACACTACCATCATTTTTGAGCCGGAGTCTGAGCAACAGCGATCAGGAAATGGAAATCACCGTCATGATGTCCCACCTCATTTTCATAGCATTCAATAAAGAGTTAAACAGTTGTTTGTTTGTTTGTGTTGCTCCAAGCCAAACTGGGATTAGACGGGGATAACCGCTGCAACACCGTGCCGCCTGCTTCACGTATACTTTGACTTCTGGGGTTCATATCCCATGCGCTAACATGGAGGAGGCGAGGGTTGGGATCTGTAATGCAGTCTATGATCCGGACACTGATCTGCAGCCGGGACCATCGAGTCGGACCCTAACTCCTCTCAGCTCTTCATCTTATTTACAGACGGGACTCCGGACACAGACTCTCCCTGCATTTAATGAAGTTAAGGTGACGGACTGAGAGCTCTATAATTAGATATCGGAGGACACTTCTATTTTGGGAGGCAGCAAAACGATAACACATTCTGTATTTTATGCTGCTGTAGATTTGACATCCACCAGACGTATAGACTCCTCTCCTCAGCTGGAGGGTTGTGTAACGTCCTGTTTGCTGTATCGTGTAACTCACTCCGGACTCGACCTTGGCTGCAGCCGTCCTCCGGCCCCGGACGCAGAGGCCGGACTCGAGCCTCTGGAGGCTTCGTGGTCGCTGCTTTTTGCAAACTGACAGAACAGCCTTGAACCCCCGACCCCTGGCAAACGCTACGTAAACACTTTCTGTGTGTTTACTCAGAGGTGGAGATGGACACTTGTGAAAGCTCATGTTTTAAACAGCACCATCTGTTCCTCGAGTCTGACCAGCTGGAGAGAGGAAGGTGCTAGAGATGACACAGCATTTGTTTATATATTCATGGGCTCATTAGCTCTAATAATCCACTGTTACTGTACAACCGGGACTCGACCAGAGACCGGATCACGACCGATAAGAGGAGCAGACTACACTTTTGGGGATTACATCAGTTCACTGCTGGTCGATCAGGTCCTCAAACCAACACACTGGATCTAAAATACTCAGAATGTTATTGATCTGCTCGACACAAACAGCTTAACCTTACAAATCAATCCCTCAGATCAGACCTCAGATTATTTAAATAGACAAAAAAAACTCTGACGCTCTGGGTCCCAAGAACCTTGAATGAGACTGCGACTGATCTGAGAAACTGACTGAGGATAAAAACTAAATATAGCAATAAGCTTAAGCAATAAGAAACATCTGAATCAGTTTAAACAGGTTGTCTCCAAAAGATAAATCAGATTGAAGAGCTTTGGATTTGAATGGGAACTTTTCAACAGATTTTCCACCTGCTTTCTTCCGAGAGATCCCCGATCTTTTGTTTAAGGTTAAAGATGAACTTCCACATTTTTTTGAGTGCTGTCGGATCCAGAGAGAGGTGGCGGCTAAATCAAAACTTTCTGGTTCGAAATCCACGTGTTAGAAAAGCAACTACAAGACAATAATCTGATCCATATAGAAGAAAACTTGAATACATTACGGAGGAACTACAGCACCTGGGGGTAGAAGAAGCTGCCACTGCCGAGATTAAAGCGTCGCAGAGCATCAGGGACAATATGTGGCTGAGGAGTCGCTGTGTTTCCAACTTCCAACTTCAGTTTGTGAAAAATAACACAAACTTTTAAATTCACAGAAAAACGCTATATAACACACTTGCAGAAAAAAACTTCTCCTTTAGGTGAAGGCTCATTATCTGTTCGCCTCAGGGCATCTGTCAAATCGTGCCAAAGCGATACGATCATATTCAGTTTGAACGATGCTACACAAACATTTCCGTGAGCTTCTGAAGCCAAATGGATGAATTCCTCAACCACCACAGCAAAACAACTCAAATCCACCCGGCACAGATCAGCTCCACCGTCCTCAGGAGCGTGTGGTGGAGCAGCTGGCACCGCACACGTCAGACTACTGGTATTAAACCAGCAAAGCTTCAACCATCTGCAATCAATAAACACTTCGGTTGGAGCCATCATGGAGATTATTTTATTTCAGAGAGAAGAGAAATTGGCTCCTGACACTGCAGTGGATGGATGGCTGGTTTAAGGAGGCTTCGGAGGAAAAGGACAGATGGGTTCATCCGTCCTGTTTCCTCCGAGTCTCTAGAATCCTGCACAGGGAAAGAGGTTTATACTTCTGAATACCTTGTAGGTCAAAGAGCGAGCTGGCGTCTGTGGCTTTCTCGGACGGCGCCTGGGTGATGGGTCGCAGGAAGGACCGGTAGCCCTTCAAAATGGCCGCCATGAAGCGCAGGAAGGCTTCCTGGATCTCCAGCTCCAGCGTGTGAAGGCTCTTCCCACAGCTCAGCTCCGAGGAGTCGCTCATGCTCAGCTCCAGCAGCCCGTCGGGTCGCTGCTGACCTGGAGACACAGAGAACATTCATTCAGCATCTACTCAGTGCATATTAGCATCAACATTATCGTTCAATCGTTCCTTCAAACTGAGGCGGGTGCCGAAAATGTGCCATCGTTTGAATTCTGATGAAGTCATTACGATCGAAGTCTATTAGTGTGAAGAGTGGATCCGTGACTGTGTCGTCTCACTTGCTGAACTGCAACACAACCGAACGCTGGATATCACACACGATCTGTTTAGAGTTCTTCATATTTTAAAAGGTTTCCAGTTGAATATCGGAGATAAACTCTGGTTTTTAATACCTTCTGAGTCTTTTTAATTGATCTCAGTTCAGCTTCACTCTTCAACTTGCTGGAGCTGATTGTGACAGTTGAAGCCGTCTCTCTTGTCACAGGATATCGAACCCAGTGGGAATTAAGGAGAAATTAGTCATCATCAAGCTCATTTTGAAGCTGGTGTTCTAAGGTGAAACATTACATAGTGTTTATGACTAGTTTGGTGACCAAGGATTAGGATTACCCAGGATCTGTTTAGAGTTCTTTATATTTTAAAGGTTTCCTGCTGAATATTGAAGATAAACTCTGTTTTTTTAATAGCTTCTGATTGTGATAGTTGAAGCTGTGAGTCTCGGTCAGTTTTTTTCACAGGAGATCGAACCCAGTCACCGGAGTTACAGGCAACAGACGAAATTAGTCATCAAGCTCATTTTTAAGCTGGTGTTCTAAGGTGAAACATTACATAGTGTTGCTTCAAGTCCTGTTTGGTGAACGAGGATTAGGATTACGTCATCAGATTTAATAAACTGGAGTTTCTGAAGGTCTACGAGGTTTAAATGTCTCAAATTAAATCTCCGGCTGACGTATCAATATTCAGCACTTGTTGCGGCGACCGGGTGGATTTCTCACCTTCACTGAATCAGTAAATTGATTTATTCAATTTCTACCGCTCGTCGAGCAGCGGGTTGCGTGAGTGAGCTCAGAGAGTGAGCTGAGCGAGCAGCAGGGAAAGTTGACAATAACACAATGAGCCCGGAGCTGGAGGCAGACGGGTAATTGGGATATAAAGCTATGATGGGATTATTGCTGGTGTTCAGCTTCTGCTGATTGGATTGAATCCAGGACAAACTGGAAAGACAACAGAATCCCAAACTAATGATGATGAATGAAGTAGAACTCTGAGGATCTTAATTAGCCTCACATTCGCTTGTATTGATTACACAATGTGATTATACAGTCAAAGAAGTCATATATCCTGAAAATGAACATAAGTGTGTAAATACATGTTTTTAAATGGCGACTGACTCTTTTCTCATTCCAGTACACAAACCTGCAGACGACCACAACATGAAAAGTTGGCTCTCAGGTGTGCTACAGCATAAAGTAGAGCACCATTTCTGCTAAGCATTATTATTGGCTAGTTCCACAGAAGCAGCAGCCAGCCCCATAGAGCAGGGGGGTGAATGTGAGCTGCTCCTGTCCAGACTGGTAAAATGGATCCATTGCCTCTCATCTGTGGGTGGAAGCTCCTCCCAGTACGAGTTTTGATCAGTAAATATGTGTTTTTACAGTGCAGAGATTAGTGTGTTCACGCATTTGTCATATTTCACCACCGATCAGAGCTGTAGACGATAAATATACGTGACTACTGCAGAGTTATTGGACCTGGGAGCGATTTGCCTCCTTTCACACTGGAGACAAAAGCCGGATGTTCATAGCTGCTCGTGTTTTTTCTGGCCAGTGTGAAAGAACGAGGCTTTGACTCGATGTTCAGAAATCATTTCTTCAACCGAACACAGAATAAGACGAAAAAAACACAAATTTTAAACGTTTCCTGAAATATTTTTGTTTTTACCAGACACGCAGGATTGACCATGAAATGAAAACAACACAAATCAAACAACCGGCACATTTGTATGAAAACGTGTTCCGGTTGATTCCCCAGCCCAGGACTCACCGTCGAGCAGCTGCTGGTAGAGATTGCTCAGCACATTCATCAGGTTTTTACAGGCTTTCTTTGGCAGGATCTTCCATGTGAGCGCTCGCTTATCTTCATTGCTGAAAAAGCAGAGGCAGAGACACTGAGCTGCTGGGAGGCTGAGAGGCCTAAACCAACACGGACAGTGGTCGGACCGGCTCGGTGCAGACCACCCTCACGCTGTCTGGCTGCTAATGAGGCCAAAGAATGATGTGAACCATCGCTGGCCTCACCTGACATACCAGAAAATTGCATTGGCTTCAAACTAAAACAAGTCTGACACTGTAAAAATAAGAATTCCCACCAGGCTCCAGGAAATTGGCGTGACCTCTAAACTTAGAACTCCTGAACAGACACGAATGTGGTCTGGAAAAAAATATGTGAAAGGAAAACAATGTTGATCTTAAAGCTGGAAAGTGCTGAATGTTATATATGTGCGGCTCGCTGCCCTAAAGTTCAACCTTTCAAACGATCAAGTTCAGGCTTCATCATGGAGACAGATAATGTTTTCCAAATAAGCTAATGTCATAGATCTCACGCCTCATAGTTTCTCTAGATAACGAAAGCGATGGGAGGGTTTGTGTGATGCTCACTGGAAGATGGTGTTTGTGTCCAGGTCCACGCAGCTCACATCGGGCGGGGGGTCGTAGAGATCGAAGTAGCGAGAGTCCACTCCCACGATGAAAGGACAGGGGGCGCTCAGCACGTCGGCCAGCGCCAGGGGACACAGAGGAATATAGGGACAGGGCCAGTGGAACGGGAAGATCATCTGAGGAGCGGGAGAGAGAGAGAGAGAGAGAGAGAGAGAGAGAGAGAGAGAGAGAGAGAGAGAGAGAGAGAGAGAGAGAGAGAGAGAGAGCGTGAGGCCTTCACCGACCTGAGATGTTATCTGCTGCCGATGTATTTGTGTTGCCACAAAGGGGTAAACAGAATTCTATAGACACACAACATCTGCTTATTTTACACAACTCAAATAGGAAAACCATAAATTAAATCTATACAATTCTGTCCGGTCTGGTTATAACCAGTAATCAGAAAGACCACACCCACAAGAGGAATTACCAAACAAACAAAATCACTGAAAGAATTCATATATTAGTGTTAAAGAGACAACTGGATATAGATTAGTACAAGTTAAAAAAAGAAATTCAAAAAGAATGGCAGTAGAGCTTTGTATAGGATCATTCTAACACAGCAACTCATGCTACTATCACTATCAGAAATGAATAACTTCACTATTGGCAGTGCGGCAGGGCTGGTCCATTATGGAAAAAATCATAATCACGATTATTTTGGACAATATTGAAATCACAATTATTCAAACAATTATTTTTGAGTTTGAAAACATGATGCATTTATTAAGTATTTCTCTCAAAAAAAACACTTTCGAATTATAGTAGTTTTGAGATCGTTTGACCAATAATCGATATCACGATTAAAATTCGATTAATTGCACAGCCCTACAGTGCAGTTTGCTTAAATATTATATGCAAAAGAAAGAAATAGACAAAAGCAAAGGGCAGGGCAGCAGCCTGGTGGAGGTGAGCTCCTGGTTCGATGCAGTAACTTACAGACACCAGTGCTTCGGTGACACTGGTCAGCACGGCCGGTCGCAGCGAGTGCACCAGGATCTTGTGTTCGGTGACGGCGAACACCAGCAGCGTGATGGCGTTCTCGGCTCCGAGGTTTTGGAGCAGCGTGGAAAATCTGCCACCGCTGCAAATCGTTTTTAGATACAAATCTCCAGAAAACTCAGAATTTTGAGAAATATTGCAAATGAAATGTGTTTGTTGAGCACAGACACTTCTATGTGTGATTTGAGGCGGATCAGTGGCTGATGCGTGTGAACTCTCACCTGAGCGGTAAAGGAGAAGACACCGGCTGGCTCAGCATCAGGCTGTCGTGAGGGGAAAGCTGCAGAAAAGATGGAAAGTGAGATAAAAACCAACCAGGCAAAGAAAAGTACACCTACACTGAATAATTCAAATATTCAACTGTAGCGGAGGATCTAAATGTTGCCTCGGCTGCAGCCCTCAGGCATCCAAACACCTTCAGAGAACCACACGCATCACAAGGCAGACGATGACACATTATCAGTGCACTATTGTTACACAGACAAACAACAAATACCTTGTGAGCAAAACTCACCTGCACCAGGATGCGAGGCCTCTGAGACGAGGGGAAGGGAACTTTGTGCATGAAATGTGAGATGTGCCTGAGAGGGAGAAGAACAGGGAGGAGGTGAGGCCAGAAATAACTCCGGTGGGCGGCCGAGTCATCCATCAGCTCGCCCCTCTCGCGGACGGGCACGAGTTACGAGCAGCGGTGAAACACAAGAGGCATGAATCTCCTGGCACACATCACATGACCAGGATCAAGTCAAGTGAGTATCCTGGTTTCCACAACTTCACCCCGGTAGGGAAAATCCTCAGCTGAGGGTCATGGGTCTGTTATTTATGGGACTATTTTGTCACTGTCACCATTTATTATTTACTTTTTCTTTGGTTTCCCCAAATGTAGAGAAAAACAGAAAAAGTTAATTATACAGTGTAAAATTTTGAGTTTAGCCATATGCCCCCCCAAACCCTAAACCATATCGTAGACTCCTATATGCATGAATGTTATATTTCTGTCAACTTGAAATACTACAGACTGATTTATGCTCAACATTCGATACGAACACGTAAACAGATTTAAGTCTCCTGTCCATTTTTTGGGTTAATTTCGTCTGAAAGCTGACAGACACGGACCAAACAGAGCAGTACTACTGAAAATCGTGTGTGGGGGGGGGGCGTAGCTAAGTAGTTCGTGCGAAATGAATACAGGACACGAGGAAGACATGAAGAAGTGTGATTGAGGAGAGACTTTACGATTTGGTAAGAAACTACAAGCGTCTTTAAGTTGTTGCTTCACAGCTTCCTCCACCGTCGACATGTTTGCTGTTGTTAGAAACTCTCGACTCTTTATTGCCCTCTAGTGGATATATGGTTTAACAAGCACGGCAACGCGAAGAAAGCATGCGAGTATATGTTGGTTAAGGTTAGGGAGGAGGAGGAAGACGATGACTGAAAACAACAATTAAGTCCATGTTTGTGTATATATTCTGTTTTTTATGCCATTTTAGTTTTGTGTCATACATTAATTTCATTTTCAATTGATTTGCTTCTTAACAGCAGGAAGAATATATAAGATAATTTGGTCAACTTTTTATAACTGAGTAAAACGTGGAGTTAATCCCAGTGTCCAGTCATAAAGTGAGAAAAATGTTCTGTTTGAGACGGACACACAAACAGAATTTGTTTCATGTGTATGAACCTGAGCGATGACTCACTTCTCGATGGGCAGGGCATGAGGGCCGGAGATGGAGTAGCGATACAGGAATGTGAGGAACTTGCGAAAGGCGTCAAAGAAGGGCCAGTGAGAGAGAAGACAGATGCACTTGTTGGTGTGGACCAGGCGGGGGTCGGGGGTGTTGCCGCTGGGGTTCGGGGGGGCGGAGGAGGGCTCGGGGGGGTCCAGGCTCAGGAGGCCGAGCTGGGAGAGCTGCTGGTCGGTCAGGCACTCCTGTGGGAAGGGCTCGTAGAACTGGATGGCCGCACCGTACACCTGCAGCAGGAGACACGTCGGTTACACAACGGTTACACAACTCGTAAAGAGACACACTGCAGTGCTCTGTGGTTGTGTTTATGATGTGACACATGCTTTTAAACGAAGCATCTCTGTCGACCTGGGGGAGAAAGGTTCAGGTCGGAGGTCACATCTGCACCGGGGACCGACAGTTAACTCAACTTAGCAGCACCCAACTGCACACACTCACAATATAAGTCCACTTAATATGCCTAAAGTTTTCCATCAAGATAAATCAGTTATTCCCTTTGAAATCAGTAGAAATGTTAAATCTCTCAATTTAAATTTTTTCCTCCTTCCACCAAGTTTCCTGGAAATCTGTTCAGTAGCTTTTGTGTAATTCTGCTGACAAACAAACAAACAACCGGGGTTGAAAACATAACCTCATTGACAGAGGTTAATAATTTGCCAAATCAATCATTACCAACTTATATTTGAGCAAAGATGCCAGAGAATTCCTCGAAGTCCAAGCTGAAGTCTTAAAACCCAAAGATATTTAATTTAAAATGAGACAACACAAATAAAAGTAGGAAATATTTTGGCACCGAGCATCTGCAAGAGGCAAATGTATTTTTAATTGAATATTAATAATCAATCATCAAAACAGCTGCCAATGACACCCAGTTGTCTGCAGTAATGAAAAAACACACAGCCTCTTAACCACATTTACTTTAATACTGCTTTTGTATAACAATCATTTCCAGAAGCTTCTAGTCCGACAGACGACCCGGCCACTTTATAATGAAGAGGAGCAGACAGTTAAAAAACCTTCTAGTTCATCCCTGCACTCTAAATTAAATAGAAACAGTAATATGAATAGAAATAAAGAAAGTGTAGAGCTCTGGTGTTTCACCTTTATTCTACATCGATAGCGTGAGTTCCAAACCAGCAGCAGTGAGCTGAGTCAGTGTCAACATCAGGTCAAGTAACCCCCCCCCCCCCCCCCCTCTGCTTCCTGGAAACGTGAAACTTTGCTGATTCACGATCAGATTCAAAAAACAAACTTATCAGAAACATGAAAACACATCCATGTGATAAGAATCACTTAAAAAGAAACATAAATAATAGAAAACATGTATTTCTCGATGACTTTGACGTTCTAATTTGGTCCATGTCCATTCCACTAACTTGGAGGAGGCAGGGTTTTATGACCTTTACTGCAGCCAGCCACCAGGGGGTAATCACCTTTTAGGGGCTGTCATGTCATCCATCTTTATTCACTTAATCACATTTTTATCCAACCCACCGAACTGGGATATGATGTATAAATGAGGAAATACACGTCAGAGTAGAGCTGGGAAATTAACTGAAAATGTGGCGTCTCTCATGTCCGTTAATTCGGTGAATAAACTTTCCCCAAATCACAAACTGACTTCTCCAGAAAAAACCAACAACCCTCATTCAGTTTCTATCTTTTTCTTCTTCAGCCAATAAGCGCCTGCTAAAAAAAAAACAAAAACAAACAAAGCCTGGATGTGGAGACGCAAGGTTTTTTCTACAGACAAAAGCGACGTGCAGGCCTGACCCACTTTCCCTGGTGGCATCCAGAGCTTTGTGGTTTTCCCGTTCCACGCTGTGGTGGTGTCAGCTGCACAGACGGCAGTTACAGTCGCTTGATGAGGTCGAACGCTCTCTGCCAGACTCTCAGAGCTGCTGCTGCTGCTGCTACAGACGTGTGTGTTCGTAGTGAAGCTGCAGAGATCCTCCTCCGTCTTACCTTCTCTCCAGAGGATCCGGTGAGGACGAAGGTGGAGAAAACCGGGAGGGAGTATTTGGTGTTCGCCGGCCAGCACTCGATGGTGGCGCCCATGGGAAGGCAGAAGAGAGGGACCGACTCCGGCAGCGGGAATGACTCATAGTCCTCCTCTGGATATCTGCTGAATAAACCTGGAAGGAAATTAAAGAAACAAACAAACAAACTGGCTCAATTAAGGGAGATGCTAAGTGCAGCTTCCCCCCACTGTGATTACCTATTAACAGCTAATCCCGATTCAGAACTGTCTTTCTAACGAGCTCAGAATGAAACAAGACAAGTTCGGTTTCTCTAAGTCACGATGATTCTGTGCGACTTCATCGACTCAGCGGTTTCAACGGCTCGGGAATAAGAAACCAGTGCTGGGTAATGAGGCCTTGAGGTGATTAGTCACTGTCACTGGACACAAACAACAAACAATGAAGTGGAGATTACATTTTTGCTCACTCTGGGCAACTTCTAAATCTGGCTCGGAGATGATGCAACACAAGCAACACTAACTAGCAGACACACAAACAGCGACAGTTTGTGTTGTTTTTAAACACGCTCTGCCACACAAGTTACAAACCCGCAAACTGTCAAACTACGAATCATCAAACGCTCCTCAGATGTCCTCATTCTGAAACTCCGAGGGTGAAGCAACAAGCAAAGAGGGCAAGTGCCCCCCCCCCCGAGAACAACTTACTACACTAGTCTACAGTCACAACAATTGTGTGTGGACCCACCGTGAAGTCTAGGTTTGGTGATATACAGCAGACTGCAGACACTACGGTTGGAAATCCCTTGACACAAACTTTTTGCCAAAGGTTTCGAGTAGGGCTGGGCAAGTTAACTAGTTAATTACGAGTTAACTCATCACTTATTTAACTCAACTAATTATTTTATCTCGCATTAACTCAGGTTTGATTATTTATTGTTTTATTGTGAAAGTCAGGCTTTTATTTTGTGAAAGTCTGTTGCTGACTGCTGCGGAACCGGAAAAAAGAAAATAATTGGCGGATAAACAACCATGGATAAGGGTACGGAGCTTTTACATGGCCATTTTCATTTTAAAGTTCTTCCAGACGGCGGAGTCGACAGAACCAAAGTAATTTGTAACCACTGCCAAGGTGAATTTTCTTATCACCGGAGCACTTCCTGTCTAAAATATCACCTGAATGCAAAACACACAGTTGATATCAGCAAATCACTCAACGAAACAGCGAGTGGAGCGAGGCTTCGGCAGACTACGTTAGACGCAGGGAGGAGTATAGATTTTTCATAACGAAGAGGATAACATTAATGCCCTGGCAGTGGCATTGAGCTTTAACTTTGTATTTGCTTTGATAACATTGTTAAGTTGAGATTTACACTGAATATTTTATTTAACTGCTACTGTATTAAATGCTGATGTTAAAAGTGTTTGCACAACAAATGTTATGGCACTTTCGTTCATATGGCAGAACATTGAAAATAAAATTGCGCTATACACTACTATTTAATTCATTATTGGATTTTGCGTGTACAAATGCGATTAATCGTGATTAATCAGGGAAATCATGCGATTAATCGCGATTAAAACTTTTAATCGTTGCCCAGCCCTAGTTTCGAGATGTTAGCAGTTTGGTTGAAGACCAGAATGTGTTTCACCAGGAGAAACCCCCAAGGAACTTTTGTTGGCAAATTGCAAAACTCTCCAGCGATGGTGGAGGAGGTTTTTCACCTTAAACTTGACCTGTTCACTTCTATTTAAGTGTATGTGCAGTGGGAACTTTGTTTCTAAACTTTGATAATAAGAGAATAATTCTTCGTAGCTATATTCTAGACCCGTTGTGGAAATAAACAGAAACTGCTGTGTCATGTAGTTAGCTTTTTGGATATTTCTTCTGTCAGGCCATAAATCTCTTGAATAAATAGTATAATCCACAATCTGTACAAACAAACACAAACACACACACACACACACACACCAATGACTGTGCAACATTCACAAATATTCAGGTTTCACTCTTGTTGCATATTAGATATTAAGTTATACCACTGCAGAGTGCATACTGATGTGATTTCAGTCTCTTGAGGTTTCTAAACACTTCAGTTTGTTTCTTCTCCTTTCCTACAAAAACCAGGGATTCATCCACAAAAAGCAGCTTTGCTTTTTCCAGTTCTGTATCAAACTCCTTCATCCGCCTGGAGACAAAGACAGATGTGGCAAATCACATCTGTTTCCAAAACGTTAAAGCTTGATGCATGCTGCATGTTTCCTGGGCAGGCAATTTTTGAAAACAAACTAGATTTCTCTGAGCTGACTCATCCGAAGCATTAGAGAGAAACAGATAGAATCTCTCCACTCACAGTCTGCTGCTTATTCAAGCCGATCTGAGTCGACTGCAGCCGCTGAGCCGACGTGCGATCACACAGTCGACTGGCAGAGTGTCTCTAAAGCCAAATGGATTTAATGTGAAATAATCCTTCATAGATACGGCAACCATTTAAACCCTTTAAAAGAGGAAAAACAAAAAGGCGTGCAGAGGCTTATCCCATTATTCCAAATCTGAGGCATCAACATGCTTCAACAAGCCTGAACATGTGAGCACAGCTGCAGCAGCAGACTCTCCTCTGGAGACGCTGCTGCAGGAGGACGGCTCTGACACACGAGGCTGGATGCCCTTCACACTAATCTCTTCAGATACATGTTTGGATGGAAAGTATTCACAGACGACACGTTACTTGACATCTTGAATCAGCAGGAACAGGAGGAAAACATCAGGATGTGTTGAGTTTGATGAGTTCAGGGATTTACCTGCTTTGTAGGCAATCATGTTGGTTTTGGCCACAGACTTCTTGTAACACAGGTAAACAGACGAGCCCCACTAACAAAGAAAAGAGCAGAGAGGAGAACGTTATCGTACAATTGCGACCCCATGAAGAGTCGCTGCAATACTTTTAAAACATCCATAAAGTTTTACTGTCCTCTGACACCAAATCTTCACTTTCCCAGTCAGTGAACTCTGTGATAAGGTTCTGTACGATTATACTTTACCTCCGCAGCGTCAGACTCAATGATCATTTGGGTGCAGCTCTACTGCTAATAATCTAAAATCATCGAAGTACTTCTTATGTCTATGAACAAGTGAAACAGATGGTGACGCCTGTGAGAACGCTATGATGCAACAGTGATTGCAACGTGGACATTTGTGTAGGTTTGTTGTAGCAGCGGTACCAAGTCTCACCATGCTGCTGTTGAGATTCTTCTCCACCTTACAGAAGGTGTGCGGCGGCGACTCCCCCTTGCTGGGGACGATGATGCAGATGTCTGTGACGGCCAGGGCGGCGTGCGGCTGGCTCTCGGGCGCCCGGCGGTACGTGACGTAGATGCGCTGAGAGGAGTTGCCGCTGATGTTGGCCGGGCGACCGGTGGGCGTGGTCTGGATGAGGTGGCAGCCCTGCTTCAGGCGCTCCTTCCACTCAAACAGCACCCTGGGGAGAGGAGGCAGGAGTCAGCCAGGGATCGAGTCGTTCCCAGTGTGATCACCGGGTTAGAACTAATGAACACAATGTGCAGCCATGATCTCACTGGGCCAATTAGGTGGAGCCCCGGATTTCATTGTAACTTTAGGCATTTATCCCAGTTTTTACAGAAAAGAGCTGATTCAGCCAAATGTCTGCTTCGGACCCGATGACCTGGAAAGCAACATTTTTATGAAATGTCGGATTTTTCCAAAACGCTGCAGCTTCCCTTTCTTTTAAAAGGACAATACTTTAAACTTGAGCACAGTTTGACCTAAATTCACAATTAGTATCATTGCTCGATCAAAGTTTAGATTACAACTAATTACCTTCACCAAGGAGGTTATGTTTTAGTTTCTGTTCGTCTTTCTGTTGCTGAGCAGGATTACACAAAACTACAGGACTGATTTACACAAAACATGTTGGAAGGATGCGTCGGGAAAGAATCCATCGAACTTTGCTGCAGATCCAGGAATCTTGTTTCTCTTCCTCTGCAGTGTTTCCTGCAGGATTCATATCATGTACAGTGGGAGCAGGGTTGCAACTGAACGTGCATGAACGTTGCTCAGTGAGAGAGACAGCTTCACTTTTCGTGTTCGTGCACAACTGCAGCTGAAACTCCGACGTCTGACTGTGTGCGATAACGCTAACAGCTTCCTGGACGATAGCGTGAGTGAGAGCACACAGCTACACGAATGCATCAACGGAGCAAAACACCAAGTTAAAGATCTCCGGTGTGATTATTGAGGGAAAAAAACATGTTTTCGGTTCATTATGAAAGTGCACACATTACATTATGACACACGTTAGAACATGGCGAGCCGTCACAGTCTGGATATTTAATGGGAAATGCTCCTTTGAAATGGCGAGATGGGGAATTAGCCTTCGCGGAGGTGCGTGCGCTAAGAGCCTCTTTCTTGTTCACAACTATAATAGATATTGTCGTGTTTAAGAAGTGTTTCCAAAACAATTTGTTGCCGTTAGATAAATATCGTGGCCTCGTGACATTGAAATCTGATTCACATTAAACCCAAAAAATACTGATTGTTAAAAGATTTGAATATATTGTTCACAGCATATGAGACAATACCTTATTAGTCGCTAGTGCTTAAATAAATCAGCTGCTATTTGCTGTGTGGGACAGTTCAGTGAAAACACATTAACCCAGTGCAATTAGACACAAGGGGACACTCACACACAGCACTTAGAGGACAAGTGCTCAGAGGCATAATCGCAGCAGTAATTTTAAACACCCGTCTTTGTGCTTCCACCACGCACTTTTCATCCATTACGATTTCAAGTGGGTCCTCGACAGGCGTTTTGTGGCTGAAAAGAGGACAGAATTTAAAGTGGTCCAATGTGGGATTGTCTGTTTTTTCCATTTCAGCACAGGGGACGATGCTGCTTCTCTCACATCAGGACCGAACACTGAGAGCACGTCTCTCTCTGCTGCTATGTTTTGTAAATAAGACGTTTTCTCTTACCCCAGTAGATGTAAAAGCAGGTTTTTAAAAGTTACCTTCAGGGAGTAAGAGCAGACGTTCTACTTCACACAGATAATGTTGATATGTAATGTGTTCGGTTATTGTAAAAGCCATCAGCTACTGAAAGATGTTTCAGCATTAGGGTTAATTACCCTCTATTAATCTCTCCTTAAGACACATTTATATTAGTTTCTCACTTTAATAACCTCCTCAGGACTCGGTGTCTGAACTCACCTTGAGGTCTTTATCTTGGCTCTGATCTTAGCGGCTATTTTAATCATCATCTCTGCTGAGGAAGTTAAAGTTTCATTGCTGTTTTTTCAACACGCAGGAGAACGAAAAAACTGCAGAACCGATTTTTATTGAAACTCTGTGAAAGAAAGAACGCATTAAGGTTTTGAGTGGATTCAATTAAGGGGGCGGATTTTTAATATCACTTTCTTTAATAGTGTGAGACATTTTTGCAAATTTCCCACCGAATAATAATCCAAGAAACGTAGTCTGCTTATATCTATGAGCGGGTGAAGTTTGGTGCAGATCCAGACGATGGGCAATGAAGTATTTTAGAATCGTGATCTTACAAAAAAGGGCTAAAAACCTTAAAGAACTACACAAAGTGCAGCTGAGACGATGAAGATTGAGGATTTGTGTCCATGCTATGGTTCTGATCTCAATCTTTGCTTAATGCAATATGGTGATAAATCTGTTCAGGTGGAGGAATACGCTCCTCTCTCCTCTCGTGTGCCTTCAATTCTTCGATGTTATCTTGTAAAGCACAGATACATGTAGCTTTAATCTGTGAAAGGTGCAACGTAAAAATAAGATTACCGTTAATAAAGTTTTATTATTGAAAGCTCTGCAATTTACTGATTGAAACACTGGAGGTGCCAACGCTGAATTAAGCCAACTTAATATCAATATGGCCGCTGTTCACAGATAATAATACTTTTCCATCCTGCAGCAGAAATTCACAATCCTGGCAATGAGTCAAAATGGATATGATGATCATTGGCTACACCTGCACATAACACAAAGACACACACACACACAGACACACACACTCAGCTTCCCATTAGTCCTGCCAGAGTGTGGGCAGTGCAGCCCCTCAGGACGGTATCAGCACACAGAAGCTGCTGATACCGTCCTGAGCAGAAAGCCTGTGTCAGTGTCTGATAAGAGCTCTACTCTGTGGTGTCAGAGGTCCGTGTTCGCCTCCTTAGCTTTGTCACCACCTTCCTCGGCCGGGCTGAAGTGTGAGAGGACTGAACAAACAGCAGCGAGTTCACACACTTCAGGAGACGTTGCCGAGGACGACACCTGCAGCGGCGACTCATGCTTTTCCTCTTTTTGCTGCAAACTCATGCCAGTGGCCTGCAGACAGGAAACTGCTGCATGGGAGGAATTTCCCCACTTCCTAAAGTGTCTGTGTATGTGAACTCGGACTTTATTTGTTTTTAATGAGAGTTGAAACGATTTGTCAATGAAGCAGTTTGTAAGAAAAATGTGATAATTGAATAATTCTCCAAAGAAAAAACTGTTTCTTTATTTCCTGCCTCTAATTTAGGATGGATTTCCTGCTCATCCTCCTCCCATGCGACAGTTAATTGAAAATCTTCTGGTTTTGGACTGTTGGTCAGAGAGAACTTGGCATTTCAAGAGGTCACCTTGAGCGGAACAAAACTGGAAAAAGTGGAAAAGAAAGAAGGTGCATGTTGAGCTCATCCCATCGAAGAACCCTGATCGATGGAGATTCAAAGCTTGTTTCAGAGAGAATTCCAACAGAGCCTCTGAACCATCTCCTGCAAACCTCAGTAAATCCTCAAATCAAAATGACTTCTACTCCAGGACTTACCCCAGGTCAGTGAGCGGCGGCTTGTCACGACCTCGCCTGTAGCAGATGAAGATCTGTGGCGCCATGAGGCCGCCGTTGTTCAGGTCGGCTGAATGGCCGCCGGGCGTGGTCTCGATGCAGGTGAACCCCGCCGGCACCTCCTCGCCCATGGAGCGGATGACCAGCGCCACGTCGGTGACGGGCGCTTTGGGCTTGGCCGTCTTGTGGCAGACATCGTCAAAGTGGATCTCCTGGTCCAACGGCTTGGACGAGTCCGTCAGACCGGCCACCACGAAGTAGTCGGCTACACGAGGGCCTTTGTCCTCCATCATCTCCCATCCCCGCCAACTGCCTGCACGGATACAGAGGGAGGGAGGGAGGGAGAGAGAGAGAGGGAGAGAGGGAGAGAGAGAGAAAGCAAGGGGAGATTAATTTTCATTTTGGTAGCAGGTAGAAACTGTTCTTACGTCCTTGCTGCAGCGGTAAAATAAAAATACAGGCATTCATAAATCTTTGTGAGGGGAGGTCTGTGGAAGGGCAAATAAAAAAAGAGGAGGAGGAGGAGGAGGAGGAGGAGGAAGAGGAGGAGGAGGAGAGCGGCTTCGTTCAGGTAGGAAACAGCCATTTACAGCTCAGGCTCACGGTCTCTCACCATATTGACTTTTGTTCACACAACCAGCTGAAGGTTCAGTGTCCCGGCTCAAGGACACGGACGGGACACTGAGCTGTAGAGAGGACAGAACACTGCCGGTGGTTTTAACCTTTCCTCTGCTTCTGAACAGTGGAACAGTAAACGTCCGGCTGGCTGCACAGACCTGAGCCTGCACTTTAAAAAGAGCAGTGAGCAGTGAGGTGTTTCTTCACACTTGACTTTCTGCCTCAATTACAGACCCGGTCCCGTCTTAAGTGCAGTGATAAAAAGCCAAACACTCCTTTTCCTAAATCTTTCCTGAGAAGAGCAAGTCCTGACTTTACAACATCGCCCGGAGTTTCTGAGGCAGCACAGGCTGAAAAGAACGGTTCACACAATAGAAACACCATGAGATGTCACTTTGAGTAGAAAAACACATTTTCTGATGCCCTCAGTTCAATCTGCACCAAATCGAAAGCTGCTTTGAGCGGGAGGTCGTCACAGAACCACAGTCCTTTAGAAATCACCACAGAAAACAGAGCAGATACAAGTTACAGCTGTGATCATTTCAGTCAGGGTGAATCTACAAACAGCACAAGTGCATTTCTCTTTTTCAGAAACTCAACAGACACACTCTGAGAAGCAGTGAATCTTAAAAGTTCAATGTTACTTTGATTCAGAACAGCACTTAGCCACTGACTGTCTGCTGTGTGATGTTCACTAAGCCACGTCAGGAGAACAGGGGCATCGGGACCACTGAAGTCCAGAGACCAAAACCACTAAATGGCTTTTGAGGCCAGAGACCAGACGGAAAAAATCAATGGCGTGAGGAGAAATTACGGCACATCCAGAAACAGCTGCTGCTGGAGGCTCGGCCAAAAATGTGTTAAATTTGTGTGTTCTTTCTTTTTTTGCCTCCTTGATTTGCTTTTTAGGGGAATTTGGTTCCGCTGTGAAGGGATTTGATGGAAGTGTGAGATAATATAAACACATTTGCATTAAGTACCAAAATACTCCATTTGGATCTAGGGCTGTGTGAGATAATGACAGATAACATCATTCCCTTTATTTCATTGTGCCGTAAATCACACAATTTGAAGACATGTTCCACATTTGAAGGGAACTTTGTGTTGACACCAAAGACCTTTAACGACCAAACCAGACTCATGTCAAACAGCAGGAGAGATTCAACGAACGAGAGCCAGAAATGTGCAGCTGAGTGTTAAAGAGAAAGAGAGGTGGTTTAGGAGAAGAGTCCGGATTCGATCTTTTCCAGAATCCTGCGTCTCCAGTGTGAGAATGAGACAAAGTGCTCTGAGTGGTCGACAGACATGAAAAGAACAATATAAATCCAGTTAATCTTCTAATTACAATCTATCCCAGACTGAGACAATGTAAATGCAAAAAACTCTGGGAGATGGAAGCAGAAAAATACTGCAGATATTTAAATATGCAAAGACCAGACTGAGCAATGTGAAATTAGATTTTGGCCACATCACACAGGCCTGTAAGGACCATTACATCTGCATATTATTATACTATGTATAATAATATAGACTTTAGCACTTCAGGAACTCTGCTTGATTGCTTATTACTGATTCAAATACAAGCACAGAAAGATCAAAACTAAATCCTTTCCCAAGATCATCTCCAGAGACCCATGAGGAAACATACTGTACACTGTAAAAAGCCCAACTTCAAAATCATTGGTCTAACTTATTTTTAAAAGTTGAGTGAGCAAATTTTTTTTTTAAATGTTGAGCAAACCCAAAGTTTCAAGTTTACAAATAAGTAGTGCAGTCAACTGAACATTTTAAGTTGAGGAAACTTCAAATATTGCTTAGCCAGCTCCGGGATGCAAAATATAAGTTCAGATTGAATGATATGAATGCATTTATATATGGAATATATCTACTTAGATATGTATATATAAACACACACACACAAACAAACATATATACATATGTGAACATATATATTTATGTCTTGTATTATTATTATACACATTTACACACACATATAAAATATATATATATATATATATAGCATGTTCAGATTTCTTTTTACCCCTTACTTTGTATTCACCTTCTGTCGTCTTGGAGTTTCAATTTTACCACTTTTACCAACCACATTATTAAATGTCCCCCTATGCCCATCCATTGCAGCCACACAAGCAGTGATAAAGATAAAAAGAGAGAGTGGGGCTACGTATTCTCCACACAGGCTTGAGTGGAGAATACGTAATTTACCCTCGACAGCCGACATTTAACGGAGCAAACAGCGGAGAACTTTTTCAACATGGATGACATTAAATTAATAATTGAAGTGGAGAAGTGCAGTGAAAAAAAAGATTAATGATGGGACAATGTTGGTTAATGTTGGAGCAAGCGCTGCACGGCGCTTCAGCGTGGCTTCCGCGTCCGGAAAGCGACGTCATGACGTAGTCAGCGTCACTGCGCACTCGTGTTTTGAGACGCCAGCCCAGCGCTCTCAGGTAGAGTGGGCTTGTCCGGACATGTTGGGGTGTAGTTGATCAGATTCACGTCCTTCTATCGCAAGTTCCGCCGCCTGATATCGCCCGACGGCAAGTTTTGTCGACTGATGTCCTCCGACCGCATGTCCTACGGCTGCGTGTCCTCCTCACTTTCTTCCAGCACTAACTAGGTAAGACTCCCGCCGCTATTTTACTGGTTATTCTGCGACCCGTTGTCTTTCGAATGGAATGATTCACAACGTTTACAAAACTACATGTGTAAGCTATCCATAAAATCTACCTGTTAGCTACCCGTGAAAGCCACGTGTTTGCTAACTTTCAGCTACATGTGAAAGCCACGTGTTTGCTTACTTTAAGTTATCTGTAGACCAACCCCACCCAAACCACCGTGCTACGTTTATAAACTACCAACGTGTTAAGTTGAGTTATCAATAAAATAATGGTAAATTTTGATGATCTTCTCCTTGTGTATACTGGGGTATGTGTCGTCTGTTGGTGTCTTTTCTGTTTGAATCTTAGCATAACGGTGAATTTAACAATTAAGCTTTCATACAGAGCTCGTTCACGTGTTATTTATTTCAAAATAACTACTTATTTCATACATTTCCCACAAATATGGGGAAATGTAACTCAAATAGCCCTACATAGTTCTGTGTTTAATTTATTTCAAAGTACACCTACACTTGCCTCTGTATTTTTCTTCTCTTCATAAGAGTTTGGTGTTTTCCTTTGTAACAGGTAAAAATAGCTATAAAAGTCAACAGTTCTTTATTGTTCTATAATTTCATAAATGCAACTTTATAAGCTTTCTTATCAAATATGTTTCTCAGCTCCAGACAAATTTTATTTGGGCGAAGAGTGGGCAAAATGGTTCTTTTGATGTAAAGGTTGCCTACCTCTGCCTCAGCCAAATTGAGTTTGTTCATTTGGGTGGTGTTAAACTCATAAACTAAATGTGTTTTCCTTGTTTCACAGGATTTGGATGCAGTGTTAGGAGTGCAAGTTCTTGCACCCTAATCAGGATATTCTCCTCAAGCATTACCGACTTTGCCACTACCGGGGACGCTTCTGGCCACTGCCGTGCCTGTACACTGACTGCTGCTGCACTTTCAAAACAAGCGGTGGGTTAAAATGCCACCTTTCAAGAGTACACACAAAGTCCAGAAAAACTGAAGTAGAAGTCACCTTTTTTTGTCAATTGTGTGACTTTAAAGACATCTGTGCCCCAAAGAAATACATAGCCCATCTAAGGACTCATTTGAGGCAGCATGTGACTGTTTATTGTTTACTGTTGGTAAGATTTTTTTTTTATATAATGTGTAATGTCCTAAATGCTCTACCAATTCCACCATTCTGCTCAGCTTCCGGATGTAGCAAACCTTTTTAGTTTATAACTGTACAATGTGGGCACCTTCTGTAATTGGAGTCTGTATTAACACTAATACTGTTATTTCTCCTCTCTTAGATATATGCTGAGTTTTTTTGAATCACTCAAGTGGATCTAAAGAAGACATTCTTCACATCTTTGGATGCACACGCCTCAAACCTGATAAAGCTTTACAGAACACGTAGCAGGACACTAGGAAAGGACTTAAAGGCCCTCCTTGACAACCTTGATGAACAGGTAATGCAAGTAGGAGATAAATTAAGGTTTTCTGAGAGTGCATTTTCACATTGCAAACAGACATTAACATAAATTGTGAATAGGTGTGGTGTGATTTTATTTTCAGGCCATGGTATATTTTTTTTAACTTTATTTGTGTCTTTCAGACAACCAATGTGCTTGCACAAAGGAAGGCCACAGCTCTCCGAGGTCTACCTCTCTATTTGAGGGAGAATCCAGGCAACGTCCTGAAGACATGTCTGGTAAGAATACTTCGGTTTATACCATTGAAGTTTTTTTCTTCCATTTTTTTTAATAGCTGGGCCAATATAAATATACAAGGGGCCAGTACATCTCTGATTAAGGAGCAAACGCATTCATTTGATAGGAATATGCAACAAAACCACTTATTTATATTCCCTTTAATGTAATATAAGTAGTTATCCCTAATTAAGGCTGAAATCTTTAACAATAAAAGTAAAAACACATTATCAAGAGGTAATCTATGAGGGTTGACCTAAAAAAACCTTAAATCAGTAAATTTTGTGGCAAGTTTTAGTGTTTGGATTGTGGCCGATTTTATATGCACTGTCAGGGTGAGATATTGTCCATCCTTTTTGGATTGTTAACACTTATGGAATCAAAGGATTATCCCACACCTTTTAAACTGCACACCAGCTGAATTTTAAGAGCACCTTTAGAAAAAAAATGCCAGATTTCGCACAAATTATCCCTTCACATGGATTAATTGATGACATCTGGGTGGTCAAAATTTATCTGGTGGCCTTACAAATTGTATTTTTTAATGTATCTTAAATTTGTCGTTAGGAAATTTCTTCATATTTTGAACAGTGGTCACTTGCACTCAAAGTTTAACTCATAAAGGTGCATGTCACTTTACTCATGGGCAGGGGTATATAATTTATTTATAAATGTGGTGATGAAAACATTAAAAATTTAAGTAATGTCTGTTTGTTTTCTCTATGATACAGACTCGGAGGAAACGTCCGTTGCAGGTGTTCAACTTGGCATAGTCACCATTGTTGAAGATGATGTTGGGAGAGCTCACTCAATGCCCAGAACAATCAACATTGCCCTTGTCATCGAGGAAAAGGTTGTTGTGGAGGACATCTCTGACATCAGTACAGCCATTGTCCTTCTCTTTGGATGCATCTACAACCTCAACCTGGACTACCCCAAAGGGTTGAGGTACACTTTTGAGGCCCTTCAAAAGATTTTTATGAACCTTGGCACAGAGTGTTCTGCCCGTGTTCAGGCTCTGAAAAACAACTTGTTAAAGTAGCCCGATACCATGACACATAGACATGTGTTCAATGCACATATTTGCACACATTGACATGTCACTTTATTCCTCAAAATATGTTTTTAAGTTCAGTAGTAGCTACACAAATCCCATGTTCCCATTTGAAGTTAGTGTTTACTAACTGCTGGATTTGTTTGTCTCTGAAACTAAACACGTTTGTGTCTTGTTACACGTTTTTATGGATGCACTTTCTATAGACATGTCACTTTATTCCTCAAAATATGTTTTCAAGTTCAGTAGTAGCTACACAAGTTTGTGTAGTGTTGCTACGAATCCCATGTTCCCATTGGAAGTTAGTGTTTACTAAGTGCTGGATTTGGTTATCTCTGCAACTGAACACGTTTGTGTCTTGTTACATGTTTTTTATGGATGCACTTTCTTCACTGCTGGGTTTGGCCAGTGGTTTCCTCAAGTATCTGACTAACACATGTTTTGTGATGCATAGTGTCAATCATACTGTTTTCTATATTATAGCTAAAGTATTGAGAGCTGATTCTGCACTTTGTTATGTGTTTACATATTCTATCTTTGAAAATAATTGTATAATGTTACCAAGTTCACTTAAGCATCCCTGCTGCTGCAATTTCAATGTTGCCTTTTTTGTAGTTATTGGATGTATATAATGTTAACCCCTGTGTTCTTAATAAACAGATTCTTTATAGAATTTTGCTGTTATTATTGAATTTCCACAACAGTATGAATAGAGTAAACTTGAGTTAGCTCAACTGATGGGCAGCAAAGTTGAGTTAACTAAGCATTTCAAGTTTAAGTTTAAGTTCTCTCGACTGAAACTATCCAGTTCTGTTGATGTATGTTTTCAAATCATTAGCATGCATATAATCTAGTATTCCTAACTTGTAGATTTGAGTAGCTCTGAATGGAGATGTTAAGTTAGTCTAACAGAACATCACCATTCAGAGCTACTCTATATAACATTTTGAGTGAACTTAATTATTTAAGTTGACACAACTCACAAGCCCTTAAGTGAGGTCAACTCAAAAAAGCGTTGCAGCTGGTTGCTTTACTTTTTTAAGTTGAGTCAACTTTTCTTTTTTTACAGTGTAAGTACATGTGAGAACTCAGAGAACAAGTAAAAATAGTTCTCCTTGTTACTGCAGCCGCTTTTCACCCAATTAGTTTTCAGCCTGCAGATATTATTGTCTTGAGCCTTGCTGCTAAAGAGAAGCTGCAAAATATAGTTTTGCACAAAAGTCTGACAAAATACCAGAAAGATGTTGAGGAGAGGATCAGCTGCATCTTTACTGTCACACGTTCAAAATAGGTTTTTGGGCATTTTAACAGGTAAAAAGGTAAAATCTTCTAGACTCAAGTATGGGAAAAGAAAATACTTGATATTAGTTTTGAGAGGGGTTTTTTTGCCCGCCTCTGGGTGCGGTGGAGTCTCAGTCGTCCTCAGTGACCAGATTCATCACTCACTCCCCCGACAATCGAGCCTCTGCGACACCAGTTTGTCTCTGTGGGTTCAAATGAAACTCGGCCTCTAACAGTGCTTTTGCTCCTGGTCAAGAGTCCACGGCCGCTGGAATCAGGAGGAGTGACAAATGTGTTCAGATTGGATGGAAGAAACAGAATACAATTCAAACACGTCTCGGGGTTTTCACATACAAATGGGATTTTGCAGGGACGGCCCACTCGTATCACCGTGACCACATTCTGTAATCCAGTGGTTTCAGCCCAGTTTGCTCCAGAGTAATTGGACCGGACCAGGCCTGATTCCACCCTGTGCAGTCAGAGGGTGTGGGAGGAGAGTTCAATTAGCAGGGCCTGTAAACGTGGTGAAAAAAGCTGCCAACTCCAGTTTGTGTGATGCTATGTGAGCAAGACTCCAGCAACATAAACCAGTTAGTACCCAGTTCCCCACCAGAGACCAATAGAAGACAAAGAAGGACAAAGTGACAGAATATTTGACTTGTGCCAGTGAAAATCCTCCGTCTGTGAGCTGGGACTCGTCTGGTGTTTGATGAATTAACTCATATATTGATTTACTGTTTATTTGACTCGTCTTTTCCGTCAATTTGACTAAATGAACATTATGCTGCATCGAAGAAGACTTGAAACTAGAGATTGAGACGATAAACTCCTAGAGGAAATGTTTTCTATAGAAACTTACTCATCAGCCGCTGACTGTTAACAAGGACTACAAACCTGTAACTAACGTCAATGTGTCCCTGAGATAATGTGGATTCAGTAGAGAATAGACAGTATTTTCTGTATAGTATTATAGATATGAAGAACTAAGTCCAAGTGGCCGTGATGGATTTGGTTTCAGGGGACTGTCGGGCCTTGGCAGAGGAGGAATACGCTTTCATCATACAGATGAGACTGGGCAGCAAATGAAGCTGATCCCATTAGTTTCTCCATTTTCATCCACAACAAGGCCAGTCGGTCAGTGAGTGGTTCTGTCCATCAGCAGCTGATTCAGACACAATGTCCGGGAGAGAAAATGGTTTGATTACTGAATCTCACCAGCGCCGGGTGTGTATTGGTACAATGAAACGATGTCTGCAGGGGGAGGGACCCGAGCTCACACCCAAACAAAGAGCAATTTGTGTTTCTTTCCGTGGTCGTCGCGTCCAGCTCAACAACAGATGGTGAGAGAAACAACTGCTGGATCGATGTGTCCTGGCGCTGACGCTCGTATTACATCTCACCTCATCACTGCCTCGCTGTGAGGAACTGATGAGGAGACAGTCACGGCGCACTGAGCTGATTTCTCTGTGCCAAGCGATGTCTGGTCGGCCGAGATAAGGCCGGAGGAGAGAGAGGGGAGCCGAGGCTTCATCTGGCATCGAGACTTTCAGACCTAGAATATTTCACATCCACGTTGTACTGTGATTATCAGCTGGAGAGTAACGGGTCAAACTGAGAGTGACCACAGGAGCTCTGGAGACCGAACATCTGCACAGCATCCTGAGTGCATCACCGAACCCTGCGTTCAACTTCCTGTCAAACACTTGGAGAATAAACGTCCCTCGGACACTCGCATTACAACACACTGGTGTAACGCCCGAAGGACCGGATGCAGAACACGTGTTCACTTCTCTTTCAGACATATTTACAAGGGAATTGAGCGCAATTAAAATCTCCATAGTATAAAAACCTGTCTACCATTATGCAAGAGGAACCTCAGCTCGTCAAATGCTTCACATCTTCTAATTTAAACTCGGAGGCACCAAGGGACAAGGACAACTACAGCCTGAGTGAAATAGGAACTGAAATGTGGGGGAAGCCCAACACACACATTCCTATTACACCTGCATGTCTGCTCATAACACTGTGGGCCATAAAAAGCCTGCATGTGAGCATTGATCTGGACAAGCTGACAGACAGTGTGTGTGTGTGTGTTTGTGTGTGTCAGAGAAAGAGAGAGAGAGAGATTACTGTGTGTGCAGCACAACGTCCTGAGGTTTATTCTCACACACAATGAATGGCAGAAAATAACCTGGTCAACACGTGAGGTTTTGTCACCGCACAAAAATACCCACAAAGCAAATCTATGTATGTGTTTATATATCACACGACTGCATGACATTAACTTTGTGCTTTTAAAGGTTTCCTGCTGAAGTTTGGAGATAAACTCTGTTTTTTAATAACTAGTCTTTTTTACTGATCTACGGTTCAGCTTCACTGGACCTGATTCTGACAGATGAAGCTGCGACTATCAGTCAGTTCCACCCGTCTCCCAGGAGATCATACCCACTCACCAACGTTACACTGAACTAATCTACACAATGCATAACAGTCAGTGAACCATCAAAACAATTGGAATAATCTAACTTCAGGTTAAAGTTGTGTAAAAGTTGTAAAATGAATAGTTGCTTTAAAAGGGAGTTCTCTTCCTATCCAGGTCAATGCTCATCAAGAACTCTTATTCTGGATGGTCTCTACCTTATCATGTAAAGTGCCTTGAGAGTTTATATGTTGTGATTTTACACTAAACAAATTAAACATAATTGAATCAACTACATTAGAATCCTATGCAATGTGTAATGAAAGTGAGGGCTGGACGTAGGCAGGGTGTCGACCAGTAGAGCAGCTATCGGGTTTCTTGTAAATCAGTGCAGCTATTTTGACCCGGGGGGGATTTTGCACGAGAATCAAAAGACAAAAACAGACTTGGGTTTTGTTTCAGGAGACACAGTGAGCACAGTTAACGCCTCAGTGCAAATATGTCCCCAGGTAAAAGACGCTGACCCAGTTTACTGGTATGGACGGATATAAAACTGTTCTGTGACGGGAGGCGACACCGAGCCAATCAGCCAACGAATGACAACATGGAAATGTCCTGGTCATGTTCTCAGCCCGCTAAAAATACTGTGCAACCAAACTGTTACACGCACACACACTATATATATACATGTACACACACACACACTGCATAAGTGGGACAAGCCTGGACTCCCACTGACAGCAAACCGCCTCTGTTGTCTTCTATATGCTCTCACCGGCTGGCCTATATTTCGAGAATAGAAAAAAAAAAAGTCTATGTTGTTTACTTCACAGGAGGAGACAATGAAAAATGCATTCTAGATTTCACTAATGCATCAGTGAATCTTCTCGTGATTGCAAGGATCTATGGGTTACTCTACAGAAGTTGCTGCGCACATTTTCTGGAACTTTTCCTGCAAACCCCAAGTGGAATGTCCCAAATCTGTCGAGCAGGTGGGCATATCTCAACGTTCCTATCACATGACAGACATGGAGGAAGAATTCAAATATATATCAGGGTGAAAAAGAAGATGTCAACTTGGAAAGACAACAGGATTGAAGAGCTTTTGGTGATAGGGACCCACGTCGGCGTTGATGTGCCGCAAACAAAAACACTGAGCCTTCCTCTGCCGAATTTCTACATCATCTCCTGCCTCAGCTCCATCAGCCCTCGCCTGAATGTTCTGGAAATGTCCCAGCTTCATATGTGAAAGGCAAACAAATGTCCAGACCCCAAATTCAAGTCTGCAAATAGCTAACTTCGACCTTGCTGCACTGGAACGAGGATGGACCCTAGAAAGAGAAAAATGTACCTCCAGATTTTTACATGTAGCAAAGACTTGCAGATTTAAGTACTGAGAAGCTGCAACAGTGTGTTACGCCCATCTATTACGTATTCAGTCCATGGATTGTCATGCACAGAGCATCACTCACTCTGTGACACTGTGCCTGACTCACACGAATAAAAAGTCAGCATCACAGCTTAAGTGGTCTAATCGAAATATCTTAATTTCCTGGCTGCCCTACTTCTCCTCTGGCAGACGGACCTGGAAGGAAAAACCCTTCGTTTGGTTTTGAGGTAAACGCCCAGAGAGAAGCCGCAGCTGATTCCTCCCGGGATATTAGAAAGGAACTTTGAAAAGAAGGATGTGCTGTTGCTTTATAAGCCTCTTGAAAAGGTTACTGGGGTCCTTCAGTGGTCCTGAACCACTACAGAATATATCTAGGTGTTTTTGAATCATTTCATTACATACTTTCAGACATGGTTTTCCTCAAGACTCCGCAGACTATTTGTCTTTGTGAAGCTGAAATCAGCGTTTGACTCCAGAGTACCTGACTTGCTTTAAAAAGGCACTTTCTGCTGTGACTCAACTGACTGCTCAGATCATCCGTGTTAGTCTGCCTCTCCACGGTAATCACACAGGATACAGAGCAGTGTGGGAGCCAGAGAAACCAGAGAAAGAGAGTCGGTGGAAGAGCACCACAGGATCAGAAACGTGGCGGCGTGAAGGGCCGGCTGCCAGAGCCGGAGACAAAGCCTCCCAGCACCAAACCACTGACACCACAGCAGGACTTCAGGGAGGGGTTCGATCCGATGTCCGGACCCGAGCAGGCCTCCAGTCACTTCCACATGGGTTTCATTTAGGCCAACGTGACAGAGGGAACGACTTCCAGCTGTCTCGGGTTCACGAGACCCGGGGCCAATGAAACTCACCAAAGGGACTCTGGTGTTCAGGCCCGGTCCAGCTGTATAGACATCCAGCCCGGCGTTAGCCACAGCAGGGCAGACACGTGGAGGAGGTGAAGAGGAATGTGCTTCATGAACATAAACACGAGCCAGTAGGAAGCCTCGCTGGCCAAGCATCTGCCTCCAGTTAGCCCAGAGGGGGGGTGGGGGGGTGGGGGGGGGCCTTCTCAGAGCATCAGGTCATGCAACATCTTGGAGGGAAGATGATATATGTGAGAAAGGAGTTTTCTTGTTATTTAACCGATGAATAAAATGTAATGGACGTCAAGTTACCGCCTGGTTCTGACAGAGCTGCATCTTATAAACTCAAACAATCACAGACTTTAAGAGAAAGCTGTAGAACCACAGAGGAACAAACAACCAGCTTTAGATCCCATCAGCTCCGGGCTGCAGGACATGTATCTGCTACCGGCCTCTGTGGCAGAAAACCATGTTTCACCTTTATCGCTTTTATGTGGAGTATATGTGTGTGAGCCAGGAGACGTTAAGCACGGGAGATAGATGGATTCATTAACCTTTGTTCACATACAGTGTTTTTATAAGATATGGGACTAGTTGCAGCTTTTCTCTTGTTACTGAGTGTGTGTCTGTGTGTGTGTGTGTGTGTATATATATATATATTCTGGTGCAGGGGTGCGTCTTTTGTCACGCTCGGAAACATATATCCCCTCAGGGACGAATAAAGTCAATCTTATCTTACAACCACCCATCATTTTACTGGTATTGCATTTTCTAACAAGGAAACAACAAACACACAGTGTTTCCCCTCAGATGATGCATTTCTCTTCCGAGCCACTCACTTCTAATGCTTCTAATATTGCTTTTCAGCTAAAACAAGTCAGAATTCAGGCAAATCTTGATAAGATGCTGTGTGCAAAAGACAGACGGATGAATACATGGACAACAACAAGACAGTTGTGTGTTATAATGGAGATCCCTGGTGAAATGTCGTTCCCAGGTTCTGAAAAACCAAAGAATAGTTAACACACTAGAGAATTATTATAATTTGATCAATTTTAACAGCTGCAGGGTCCGTTTTCTGTCACACATTATAGACACAGAGTGGTTGACCTTGACCAAACCCAAAGCCTTTACAAGAGCAATGTGATAAATGCAACAAATCACAATGCAGAGGAGGTTCAGAGAGTAAAAAGCGATAATGGCCGGGTCAGTGTCGCCAATCATTGCCCACTGGAGCTAACCTATACTAAGTTTGAATATGCTAATGAGGTGATTTGAGTGGCTTCAGTATAAAAGCATCTATGTGAATACAAAGAACCTCTTGGTCTAAATTTGGAAAGAAGTTTTGAACTTCAGCTGAAGTTTTATCTCCGTCTTCGCTCTTTAGTATGAGGAGGAGACGATGATGTGTTTGTTATGGATAATTGTTCACTAACCATGATGGACGGGGACACAGCAGCGTGAGACACAGCGGAGACAGACTCAACCTGCCAGACACGGATCCCATTAACATCACTTGATTACATTGTGAAAAAAAGATAAATATGGAGAAACACTGAGCTGCAGCGTCAACACCAGGATTCTTTGAGGTATCGTTTTAAAACACGTCACAGAAGAAATTCACTTTTTGCCTTGTTCTTCACTATTTTCATTTTGGACGAGTGAAACCAAAACATGCAGATTCTTTTTGAAAAAGAAAGAAAAACCTTGAAATCACATTTATATTTGTCTTTAACATCCAAAGACCACGGTAAGCAGGTTATTTTTGCAGACTTTGCTGTATAATTTTCTTATAATTATAAGATATGCTCCACTTGTTATACACTCTTATTCCAATATATACACTATATTCGAGAAGCTAATGATTTTCCTTGACATTGTGTCCTCTGCTCTCTATTGTCGCAGTGAAAAGACAAATCTCCTAATATCTACATGTTGTTAATATGGTGATTACAAACACCAGAGTTTCATTTCACACTTTCCGGTTTCACTGTGGCCAAATAAATGATCACAAAAAATGTTATTCCTGTTTATTCATCTGGGAAACTATTCTTTTTCATGTATTTATGTGTAAAGGTAAATTCTGGCATCCTAGCTCCCAGGCTCTAAACCCCGTACACGCTGTGACCATGCTGGCTCTGTGTGCAGCATTAGCACATGGAAGTGTTAATGTGCAGCCCTGTGGGAAGTCATAACGTGTCTCCAGGAAACCGGATCTCACCGACCTGCCGACTCTCCGGCCTGATCTCTTGAATCCAGAGTTGGTGGTAAAGCTCTCTTCAGGCTGGTGGTGATCTTCCAGAGAGACGCAGTGATTCGTATAAACACGCAGGTTTGTTTTCCAGTGTGACCTCTTTGTTCACTCTGCAGTCTGGCACCTCTCATTTACTGATGTCGTTTGTCTCCTGAATGATAAGCACCAATTATTGTGTGAATGATGAGAAGAGAGAGAAGACGCTGGGAGGATAATCCTTTACCCTTGTGAACCCGGTGGACCACACAGCAGCGGCTGATTAATGTTGGAATCGAACGATTACAGCCTTCAGCACTGGAGCCTCGACTGGGAAAAACCTACAAGTTAAATCTATTGAGCTCAAAGTGTCCTCAAAGTGGAACAGAGCAGAAAATCTGACTTTAATGTAAATAATCAAAGAAAACATGTCTAGTTCTATGCAAATTACTCTGATTTATTTGTTGTATTATAAATGACAAACATTAAATATTGGTTTACCGCTTTTTTATTAGTTCTGGGGATTTGTGACCAACAATTTTCTCTCAGTGTCAGTATAGATTATACATGTACATTTTTATCATCAATCCAAATTTATTTAACTTCCATCTGCCAGAAGAAATGTGAGGAATCAGAAGTTAGGTACTGATGTTCCTGCCAGTGTCCTCAAGTAATCAGTCGTTTCTCACTGGATGAACACAGTGATGTGAAATTGTCAGTTTGACTAGACGAACAGTTTCTGATTTGACTGCTGATATGAGCCGTGTTTTACAGAGAAAATCCCAGAACCTTTGGTCCAAGGATAAACATTTATCAAGGAACTAAAAGCTTCATGCAGAATGTTATTCATCTCCATAGAAGTCCAAAGACCAGGGGAGGCAAATCTTCTGACGTATCAACAACCAACGGCAACTACAACTATTCCACTCCAGTCCACCGGGCAGCTGTAATGTGGAAGACTATACATGATGATAACGCTAGATGAGTCGTGCAACCGTAAACATGGTCGAGATTCAAATTGAGCTTGTGTTTATCAGACAAGAAACATATTCGAAACACCTGAAATGCTCAACTTCAAGTACAGATTTGATGGGCTATTGCAGAAATGGACCAAAAGTACAACCCCTGAAACAGGGACGTTTTGGAAGGTAAAACCATTTCCTGACATCATTTAGACCTTGGTCCCTAAACAAGCAAGTTTCTACAAAGTTCCCTGTAGTGGAAACACAACTAAAAGACATTGAGAAAACACTAAAGGACACTTAAATAAGTTTTTGACTGAAACCAGCTGCAAGAAGCATGACCATCATCATCATCCTCCAGCCCCTGCATTAGAGGGGTTACCGTTATACACTACATGTTTTCAATAATTTGGTATGGCCTGAAAAAGATGTTGTAAAAATGTCAAATGGCCGTCGATTGGTTCCCCACCCCTGCTTCAGATGATGAGATCAGTGCCCAACGCCCAAATTCATCCCTCTGACATCAGATGCCACCCACCATCTGAGAACAAACTGCCTCTCTCCCTGCAGGCAGTACCTGGAGCTTACAGCTAATTAGTGTTTGGGGATGCTGTTCCCTGGGAACATGTAATCCTGCTCTCAGCTGGTCTGTGTGAAAATCAATAGTAGCTTCTCTTTTATGCAGTCTCTCCTTTCGGCTACGTTTTGCATAAAAATCAAGCTGCTACAACCCGGCTTTTATCGAAAAATTCTTCTCTGTGAAGATATCAGAGCTTCCATGTTGAAGGCAGACGTAAAAACTAGAAGACATATATCTTAGGATGAAAAAGAGAAATCAAACATGTAGAAGACAACAAGATTTTGACCGAGGTCACGTCCTGCCTCCTGCTACATGTACCGAGGTGCCGGCCCTTGAGCAAATGTTCAGGAACCTTTCCTCTGTTTGTGAACGTGTCTGACCGACAATCTCCTGTCGCGTTCTTTTAATGTGAAAGGAAAACTCTGGAAAACGTCCAGGAAATTCCGTCCATGTCTGAAAACAGCGTAAGACCTGACAAACCCAAAAAACCTACAACAGCCTGGTTTAATTTAAGACTGATATCAATAGACTCAACAATTATCGTCATTTTCACAGAGAAAAGGTGAAATTCCACAGTGGAAATGAGAATCTGCTGAATGTTTTCTTCTGTGCTAATGATGATTAGCATCGGGGCTTCGAGAACCTGTTTTGTTTTTCCTACCTCGGTGTCTGAATGCTAATGTTCCCCGGCTTATGCAGCAACCAGCAGCCTGTGGAACCCAGGAAATAAAGGATCGTTTCAGGATGTCTCTCGGTGTAGAAACACTATCGTTAGGTTATAGCTGTTCTCAAAACTATGGTGTTCAGGTATGATAGTTACCAATATTGAAAGAATGATACAAGATTTACTCTTGCGCTTTGAAGAAAATCCAAATTTCTGTTTCAATTTCAAAATAAAACATTTCCATAAGATCGAAATCCCCAAAGATTTAAACCAAACAGTCTGGTGGTTTATTTATTTTTGTTTACATCCTTGAAGGAAAACTAAGAACAGCTGCTGAAGTGATACTGGACATGTCTTAGTGGACCCTGGCAACATGTCACACACTGCTCTGTTGTGTCCACATGTCTCCAGCAGCTGTGATTATGTATAAAACGCTTCAGGACCAAGCACGTGCCAAACATCCTGCGTCAGACGACAAATCAAACAGAAATCACCAGTGAGTGATTGTAAAACTCACAGGAGCAGGAGATAGAATGTCACTAGTATTCAGCAGTTCCATCTGATGCTCTGTTGCTCTCCTGTGCTGTGCTGTATATAAACAGCACATAAATAATAAGTATAAACTGTTAAATACAACACGCTGCTGCTGAATCCCGGGATGGGAAAAACTCAGAGCCACTGTTAATTAACCCTTTTAATTGAAGTCAGTTAGTCGAGAGCTTTTTGTTTAACGCTTTGAAAGAGGTTCACCGACACGTCACCTCCTCCGAGCAGGTTCCTAATAAACTGAATGAATTGGCGACGGCTCCAGCTGATAGTTTGGAGACCAGACATGTAAGGCGGGGGTGTCTTTGTGTTGTTTGTGACTCATAGTGATAATCATAACTCATAATTGTTATGACGAGTGTTTGGGATTTAGTTTTGTTTTGGCTCAACATTTGTTTCTTTTGTGAAGCGCTTAGTGACTCTGTTCTGTGAAAGGAGCTCTTTTAAATAAACTTTACTTACTGAATTACAAGAAAGCAAGTTGTGTAGTGTGAACCTCTGTTATTTGAGTCGTCACTGATCAGAACCAATCGTGTGTTTTGCCCGTCTACACTACAACGATGTTTCAAACTAAAAGCATTAACTTAAACTCCGGAGCAAAGTAGTGGTATTACCAGCCAGTGATGGGTTTTAAATCGTCATCGGGTTGCTGTAGCCTAAAATTGTTGCCTTACATTTTCCGAAATTAGGTGAATTAGGTGCTAGCGTTTCCTGGCAGCATCCTGTCGCCTCCGGGCTCCTCAACCTCCACATCGCAACTGCTCCGACACCACAGAGGGGAAAAGGAAACACTTCACAGACTCTTCACATTCCTCATTACAGCTTCATTGCGTAACAACTCCTGGAAAGCAATGAATTCATAAGCATGTTCTGTGAGTACCAGACCAACTTAATTACCCACAGGGAATCTCCGGGGACATTCGTAGTTTCTGGTGAAAAGCTGCAGGAATACCAACATTAAACCTGAAGCCAAAGCAACAGTCTTGATTCATACTTCCCCTCAGACATTAACCGTACTGTACTTTGTTCTGCAGAACGGATTAAAGTGCATTCTTCTGTCAAATACATGAACGACCCTTGAGAAGCACATTCTGTAGCTGACAGCTCGGAGAAGTCTCCCTCTTTCCCCCTCTTTGTGTTCACTGAATTATGCAAGACGTTGGGATTCACATGCATCCGGTGCCTCGGGGTGTTGAAACCAGTGCTGCCACAGGATGGGACATTTGGAGTCAGTAGGCACTGACCCTGAGGGCGTAACCAGGGTTACTGGGACTAGCTGAAGTCTTCAATCACCTTGACACCTTCTAGATGTCTCTCTTTACTCCAGCGCTGTAAATCCTCTTGTTGGATCTGCACGAGACTTAACAGCCGAGAGTGGAGCCGGCAGCACAACCAGGCCGAGCCGTTCGGTTCAAATGTGCCAGACGACAGCATCTTCATTTCAAATATGACTCCCCAACCCCCCCCCAATCGGAAATTCCAGTAGGGTGCGCCTCTGCCCTCTGAACATGAACAGACAAGGAAACAAGCCGGCACACAAACATCCCGTCCATCACTTGCTCCTCGGCAAAATCCGGCCATGAGCAACACCACGGTGTGTGAATGAGTTTGTGAAAAGCACCAGAAGAAGACAGGAGAGCCGGCACAGTGTGGGTTAGTTACAACTATGGTGTAATGTTTTCAAATGACAGGCTGGAGAAGGGTTTTGTCACATATACAATTTGACCAGACTTGCCTCTCCTGTGCAGCACCGCTAAACCATGCAAGGGGATTTTTGTCTTTTCCAGAATGTCAAGCCCCAGTGGCAGCCGTCACCACCGCTCCCGTCTGCTGACTCAACACGGCGCTGGAGTCCCGGTGCGTTTCCCTCTCGGCGGACTGGTCTCCACACTTTGCAAACTGGTATTCTGCACTGCATTCTTTTACATTCACGCATCTGGACGGCTTCTGATCGTAAACAAACCAAACTCCGGAGCCCGAACACGATTCCTGAGTCATGAAGGCTTGTTTACAAATTCTCTGGCGTCTCTGATTTCTTGACGAGTGTCGGAGAGAGAACGAAGACATCGTCCGTCTTCGTTCTTTCCACTCAATTAAAAAATGGCGGCAAATATATACCGGGAATGCGAAGCTTCCAAACAAACCAATCACAGCTCGGCGTGTAGGTACCTTCTTCATGGGCTACACGTCTTTGGGAAGGCTACAGCCTAACGGTGGCCGATAGAGCCCAACACGCTGCAAATTAAGAAAACATGTGGACATGGAAACAAACACGTGCAAATTAAGAAATCAATTTGACGACACCTATGCCGTGAAGTTCCATCACCACTGATGAGTAGCCAGACTTCAATAACCTTACTGGAGTCAGGTTCATCACTTCTTGGGTGAAACATGTCAGTTGTGTTTCTTTGCTATTTGCACGTGTTGTGACTTTTTTGCGGCGCCTGCGTCATCAAATTAATGCAGTTGTGTTCTTAATTTTCACGTGTTTCTTTCCGTTTTGCACGTGTTTTCTTAATTTGCTGTGCGTTGAGCTCTCTCTCTCTCTCTCTCTCTCTCTCTCTCTCTCTCTCTCTCTCTCTCTCTCTCTCTCTCTCTCTCTCTCTCTCTCTCTCTCTCTCTCTCTCTCTCTCTCTCTCTCTCTCTCTCTCTCTCTCTCTCTCTCTCTCTGCCACCGTAGAATTGAGCTTAAATGGAAAAAAGGAATAAAACCTTCCTGCACATCACTTAATTTCAACATGAACATCCAAGGTGACATCTTTCTTCTATTCCGAGCGTTTCCATAAGAGAGCCTGTGACCCAAGCATGTTATTGCCAGCGACTGCTTAATGTAATCGTGGTGTATATGACAATAAACTCTTGAAACTTGAATAAAAGCAAAAAACCTCATCCTGATTGCAGCATTTTTTTTCTCTTGCATTAAAAATTACTTTATTGATTAATCGACTCTCCTTATAAGCTATAGGACTAAAGGGACTAAAACCGCCCGCCACAAGACCAGCTTCTTCCCGACTGCAGTGGGCCTTATCAACAAGGCCCGGGACCCCCACCTGACTTGGACTTTTATTCCGCCCCCACACCCCTAAGATGTGTTAAATTAACACATATTATTATATTATATATATTACACTGTACTACATTGCATATTGCAATTTGACACTGTACACTGTTCTGCTTTTTGCATTGTGCATTTCACCTTTTACTTCACTTTTTATATCTTTTATCTTTTATATATTTTTATATAGATATGTTTATGTCTAGATAAATGCTACCCTGTACAAATATTAGAAAAAAGTGAGTAAATGGTGAGTAAATATATATTGTTTTTTTTT